>NW_028134880.1:0-98465 GCF_964662115.1 Mustela nivalis | reverse complement strand
TCCCGCGAGGGGTGTCTTCCAGGGCCAATCCACTAACACCAAGTATGCCTTTTTCAAAAGTTCGAACTGTCCACCAATCAGTTGCGCCCCACCCAAAACTTGTTTGTACCTTCCTATAAAAGACCCCGCTTCACTCCGGTCGGTGTGCTCGGTTAGCTGGAGCTGCCGACCACCCGCCGGTACCTGCGTGACAATAAACCTCTTGCTGTTTGCATCCAGTGGCAGTGTTGGATTCTTGGGTAAGGGGATCCGCGGTTCTTTCATCCTAAAACCCAAAAAGATATAGCTACCTCAAAATAAGAATAAGGTTGACAGCTTATATATAATAAGTGAGTATATCAGGGATTTAAAATATACCCAATAAATAATGTAAGGAATTAAGGAAAGATTTTGAAATAATAACAAGAATAAGAACCTAGTGGTACTAATAGATTAAATATATGTAATCTAGTTGAATTAAGAATACAATGGATAGAATACGTAATGGATTCAATAGAGATAAGAAGTCACTTAAGGACATAGTCATCTGGATACCAGCAAAGCATTAAAATTATCAATATAAAAGAGGTGTAAGATGTAGGTGATACGTGTGGAACAAAAGCTAGAGAAAAAATTAGATTTCCTTACTACTCATAGCCTGTTGACAAGTCCTTGAAGTTCCTCTGGGGACTCAGCTGCTTCCATGTGGACACATCTACTCAGGGCAAAAAGCATTCTTAGTCCACCCCCCCCAGGATACTGAAAATCTACTTTCACATGTAAAAATTACTTTGGAAACTTCTTTATCTCTATTCCCCACCCCTGCCCTCAAGATATACATTGGCAATCATCTCCCAAGCATATACCCACTGATACACATCAGAAGAGTCTCTTCCCTGAGTTTTTACTAAATAGTAATAAATGACCTTTCCCTAACAATAGCTAGCCCCCTCAAGGTCCTGGAAACCTTGTTTATAAAATACCTTGGAGGCTTGTGCTATCCCTAACCTCCTCCCAAATTGAAAGTATATAATCAGCCACTCTTCATGACCCTCTCTCTCTACTCCAAATAAATGAATAAATATTTTTTTAAATAAAATAAAATAAATGACTTTTTTTAATGAAAGAAGAAAAAGGAAAGAAATATTTGAATATTAATGTACATCTATTTCTCAAGCATAAAATAGTCAAGACACTGGATTAAAACTTACATACAAAAAAAGAAAGAAAATATTCATAACTATAGTTGACTCTATGAATCCCAAACTAGGGCATACATACCAAAGACAAAAAAAAATCATAAGTGTTAGAGAGAAAAAAAATAATTCATTAATAAAGAAACAAGAATCCGACTGACAGAAATTTTTTAAATAACATCAGATATAAAAAAGAATGAAGTAATAGCTTTATTATTTTGAAAAAAATAATCACAAATGTAAACATTTAGATCCTTATAAAATGTCATTGGAATAGGAAGGCATAATAAAAAAAAATATTTTCAGGAATACAGACCACAGATAATTTGCCTTAATTTGTGTAGGCAGCACTTAAATACTAATATTTTAACAGTTAAAATGTACTCTATGACCTATGGGGTGGGGTAAAAGAGGATGACCAAGTCATCTTGAAATAATTCAGTTTTATGAAAAAAGTAAAAAAGTAAAAAGATCAAAAAAAGACTTGAAGAAAAGAGAGATAAAACATATGCATAATAAAAATAAATAAATAAATAAACAACTGGAGTGCCTGGGTGACTTAGTCGGTTCAAGTTGTCTGCCTTCAGCTCAGGTGATGATCCCAGGGTCCTGGGAGTCTGCTTCTCCCTCCCATTGAGAAAAATAATTTGACTTATTTATTTGAGAGAGATAATCTTTAAATTTTACTTATTTATTTGAGAGAGAGTGAGAAAAGAAAAACATGCACACAGGAGGGGGAATAACAGAGGGAGAGGGAGAAGCACCCCACTGAGCAGGGAACCCCCTGCGGGGCTCTATCCCAGGACCCGGGTATTATGACCTGAGCTATAGGTAGACACTTAACTGACTGAGCCACTCAGGTACCCCAATGAATACAATCTTTAAAAATAATAATAATAATAATAAGTAATATTTCATATAGTATGATTTTTTTAAATGTAAGACTTGGTATAAAAACAGGATGACATACTTGTCTAATAATAGCAAAAGACTTTGATAAGTTTAGATGCAGTAGTACATAAAAAATTTAACTTCTTTCATTAACTGATAATTTAATTAGATTAAATTAAAAGACATCAAAATTTAGAGAATCTAATAGTCCTGATCTATTAATAAATGTAGCCATCCTGGGATGTAGCCATCCCAAAACAATAGTCTTCAGTAAGTATATAAGCATAAGTTGAACATTTACACAAACAGGCCATTATTTAGGCCAGAAGTATATGCCAATAAATTCCTAGAGTTAAATATCAGGCTATATTTTCCAAGAATAAGGCAATAAAATTAGAAAACAATGACCAAAATATTAAATTCATATAATTGGAAGTTAACTTCATACCTAAAAAGAAATAATACAGCTAATTCAGAAATTTTTAGAATTACAGTACTTTGGTAATATCAACTCTCAAAATGAGTAACGGACAGGTGGGGCTAGGGAGGAAGAGATCCATAGGGAACTTTGTGAACAGGCTCTCAGAAATCCCCAAAATGTGGTGTGGGAAAACCAGAGTAAAGAGATAAATTGGACCACCCTATCCCAGGGAAGAGCACCCTGATCTAGGCATGTGGGATGGAGGACCACCCTGCCCTAGGTGTATGGAGTGGGTCATGTGGGGTGGGTGTCTCTATGATAAACACCTGTAACCAAAAAAGAATAATCAGACCCTCAAAAGGAGGTAAGCCATTGCAGGAGTTATTGATAGAGATGTTAAAAGGATTAAAGTTGCCTGGTTACCTTTTTATAAAAAATAAACCCTGAAGGCACTCATTGTTAACTGTGTGGGGACCCCTCTTAGTTGTGAGAGCTTTTTCTATATATTCACTTGATAAACTTCTGTCACTTCCTCACTCTCCATTGCCCACGAGATTCCTTCTTTGACTCCAAGAGACAAGAACCTAGCTCTCCCACATCATTCCCTAGAGTTAAGTATCAGGCTATATTTTCCAATGATAAGGCAATAAAACTAGAATAGAATGACCAAAATATTAAGTCCATGTAACTGGAAGTTAACTTTATACCTAAAAAGAAATACAGCTAATTCAGAAATATTTAGAATTACTGTACTACGGTAATATCATTTGTGAAAATAAGTGACAATAATTAAAGGTATGAAAGAAATCTAAAGGTTTAATTGTATTAATTCAAAAGAAAAACAAAACAATACAACAAAAACACCAAAGCATAAAACAACAAAACAAAACAAAAAGAATATAAAGGCAAAACCTAAGAACGACAGCAGTCATAACAAAATATTATAGAAACAAGCAAATTTTTGGAATAGATTAATAAGAAAGATTTGACCAATGAGTACTGGTCAGGAATACTCAGAGATGATGAAGATAAAATAAAATACTAAATGAAATGTATAAAAACTAAATTATAGACCTAAGAGACTGATTAAAAATGCTTCTAGAAAAAGAGTCTCATTTGAAGACAATAAAATTAATAGCACCATAGAGAAAACTGTATTTGTGACATAGGGGATCAATTAGAGATGATAAAGTATTTCCTTAAATATCAAGATAACAATTAGACTCAGTGGCTCAGTCAGCTAAGCCTCTGCCTTCACCTCAGATCATGATCCCAAGGCCCTGAGACTGAGCTTGACTCCCTGCTTGGTGGGAAACCTGCTTCTTCTTTTCCCTCTCCCTCTGCAGCTTCCCCTGCTTGTGCTTGTTCTCTCTCTCTCTCACTCTCTCTCTCAATAAATAAAATTTTAAAAGTTAAAAAAAATTAAGAAATAAGCATCAAAGATTAATCCATAAGGTAAAAATATTTATTAAAGTGATTAATTAATTTATATTAAAATTAAATATTTCCTTGCAATTAAGTGCAGTGTGGAGAAAAAGTTACTAGACAACTGACATAGGAATGAACAATACTTAAAATATTTAAAACTGACAAGGAATTATTAGATTTAGACTCCATGATGATCTCTATGTATGTGCATATAAAACACCTTAAAATACTTTGTAGGAATGTGCTACAGGAAATTAAAGAGACAGGGAGATAAAGGGGGAAAAATAGCTCAACTTGAAATGACTAGTTGGCTGCCACTGTGTTTTATTTACATTTTCCACCACTTTTTTGGTCAATGAAATTATTTTACATGTATCTATTATTATCTTGTAGGACATGTTACACTAATATCATTATTAATGAAGTTGAGAATAAGAATATGATGCCTCATTTCATCATAATTGTTAAAAATGATCCCTAAGCTGGTAAATGCAGGAAGCCAGAAACAAACAAATAATAATTAGCACCAGTTCAAAAGCTTGTCCACCTGGAACCTGTAAGAAAATCCAACTAGATCCTGAAAATAATGAGTGATTTGAGGAAACTGGACAGGGATATAGATTTCCAGATGCTTTTTACTTATAATGGCAATAGCAACTTAGACAAGGTAATGGAAAAAAATCTATTAATTGGCAGTAGGAAAATTATTAAAAAAATATAAACCATAAGCCAATGAACTTGGAAAAATTATGAAGAATCTACATAAACATAAAATGAAACAATATATATTTGCCAAGGCACATTCACATTTTAAAAAATAAGTTGAAAGGGGAACAATATGCCATAATACATATATCAATGTTTTTCATAGAAGTTTAGTATAAAAAATAAACATTTTAAATAATTTATTTGGAAATTGATATCACATATCTGAAAAACTTGGAAGAAGAAATGGATAACCATGACTAAACAAATGTAGCAGAAAAATGATTTACAATAATAGATAAAAGCTATTCAAAAATGTAGTGAATATTGGCCAAAGCTTAGAAAAATCGATAAAATATAAAATGTAAAATGAATTCATGAATGAAAAACAGAATCCCATTAAATCTAATTTGGAAAGAACTAATATATTTTTTTTTGCCTGAATCTGCTCTGCCTTTCATTAGGTGGGACACTGACCAAGCCCACTCAGCTCCTCTCTCATGCCCATTAATAGAAAAGTCAGGAACATTAATTACTTCTGGGATGAATTTTAACCACTGTGGATAGGATGCAGAAGCCAGTGGGTTAAACAGATTCTTTCTTGTTTCAGGAAAATAATTCTGAGATGTATTCTGTGCATTAGGATTGATGCTCAGTTGTCCACAATCATAATCCACTCAGTCTGAACTCATATATGTTTCTCCTGGACCACTTAGCTCTTCTCATTCTCTCCTCTTCCACGTGATCAAATCCCAAAATAATTATTTAGGTTGTGTATGCAAGTCCTGATTTTGAAGGGAAACTCAGTTACAGAAAGAGATGAAAATAAAGATACAGGGAAAAAAATGGGGCACTTGGGTGACTCAATTAGATAAGCAGCTGACTCTTGATTTCAGCTCAGGTTGTTATCTCAGGGCGATGAGATGAAGCCACTTTAGGCTCTGTGCTGGGCAAGGAGGTTGCTTAAGATTCTCTCTTCTTATCCCTTTCCTTCCACCCCTCACCTCCCATGCTGTCTTTCTCTTAAATAATAAGCACTTCTGAACTATCTTAGATTCTGTGCCTTCTCTCCAGTCATGAACCTATCACTGTCTTTAACTCTTGAAAACTTCATTAGACAAATTAATGTGATGAAGGAAGCAATATGAGAAAGCCTATTAATCTGATGAGCATGGAACTGAACAAACCCTATAGATACTTTCCCTTTGATTTCTAGCCTATCAATACCTACAGTGAGTCACATACACTCAAGATTATTGTTTTTATTGTATACTTCATATATTCATTAATTTTTGACTCATTATCATTTTGTTGAAGTGTTAAACTATGGTAATAAACAAACTTTTAATTAACTTTTCCTCCTAGGATACAAATATAACTTGCACTTGAGCTTTAGCTAATTTTATGTTCTAAAATTGCCAAAACACAATGATCAAGGTTTCTAGATTATTTACTGTATTTTCTACTATATAATATTGTTCTATCTCTTCTGTATAAAGAAAATGAATGCTTGGGGCTCTTGGGTGGCTCAGTGCGTTAAAGCCTCTGCCTTCTGCTCAGGTCATGATCCCAGAGTCCTGGGATAGAGCCCCACATCAGGCTCTCTGCTCAGCAGGGACCCTGCTTCCCTTCCTTTCTCTCTGCCTGTCTCTCTGTCTACTTGTGCTGTCAAATAAATAAATAAAATCTTTAAAAAAGGCAAATGAATGCTTGATAACTAAATGAATGCTTTTCTGAATAAATTAAATATGGCAATAGCATTTTATTTTATCATGCTTTACATATTAAACTATAATATTATATCACTAGTCTACAAATAATCTACTCACATAGTGATTTGGAAGCTTTTATTTTTTTTATTATTTTTTTTTAGATTTTATTTATTTATTTATTTGACAGAGAGAGATCACAAGTAGGCAGAGAGGCAGGCAGAGAGAGAGAGGAGAAAGCAGGCTCCCTGTGGAGCAGAGAGCCCGATGCGGGACTCGATCCCAGGACCCTGAGATCATGACCTGAGCCAAAGGCAGTGGCTTAACCCACTGAGCCACCCAGGCGCCCGATTTGGAAGCTTTTAGCAAAAGAATTCTTCCTCCTGATTGTAGTATAAAAGCCACAGAAATATACAGAAGACTCCCAGGATAGAAAGTTAAATCCAGTTATCCGTGATGCCTTGAGTAGGACCTGACCTATGTATGTCCTGGGATGCACTAGTAACTGTTACATGTGATAGGATTATATTTAATATATACAGTTTCATTTACTTCACAAAGGAGATATAAATTTGAGAATAAAATATTTGATGAATCTATAAAGTCTATATCTATTTGTAACCAATGTGGTAGAATTAAGATGTTAATTTGAAAAAAAAATTTCATTGAACACATACACATATTCAATTGTTTTTATATATATAAACAGCATTATTTTTTTATGTAAATAAATGCATTGTCAGTAAAATCCATTTACTTATCAATCATAAGGGTACTTTTAAGTACTAAGAATAAGAAATATGTGAAAAGATAAGTGTTCAAGAGTGCAGTTTGTGGTAATTAATACAATATGATAGGCTCATAAAAAAGATATATTACTTGAACTTAAAAGCTTCTATAATTAAGCAATGACCACTTGAAATTTGTAATTAGTCTTGCTGCAGTTTTTCCTTGCACTTATTGCCCTTCCCCAGAAGTTCATTAAGAATTTCTGTGAATGTCCTTATGTTTAATCTCATTCATAGATTCCACTGCTGCTCACAAAACAAAGCCAAAAAGAGAGGTGACTCTATGTGGCACTCCATCCACAAGCAATACATTCATAAATAATTAAAAAGCTCTCTACTTCATTTGTTACCCATTCAGCTGATAATTTAAATGAGTAACTGAGGCCATTTTATCAGCACTTCTAATAGAATGCGACTCAGAAACTTCACAGTGTTATTTAAGAAGAAATGCTCATGTGTTAAGGTTTTTATTTTTTTTTAATCAACAAAATAATTTTCAAATATTAAAACCAAATGTCTCCTTTTCCTCCAAGTTTCCTTGCTACGTCAAAGTTATAAATAAATACATTACAATCGTATTTTGAGTAGTAGATAAAAACAAATGTTTTGAGGGGCGCCTGGGTGGCTCAGTGGGTTAAGCCACTGCCTTTGGCTCAGGTCATGATCTCAGGGTCCTGGGATCGAGTCCCGCATCAGGCTCTCTGCTCCACAGGGAGCCTGCTTCCTCCTCTCTCTCTCTGCCTGCCTCTCTGCCTACTTGTGATCTCTCTCTGTCAAATAAAAAAATAAAATCTTTAAAAAAAACAAATGTTTTGAAACTGTCTGTGGGTTGAGAATCTGGGTTAACTGATCTCAATGTATTTAGACTTTATTAGATGGTTGTTTTTAGACTATTTAAAAATACATGCTCAGATAATGACAACATTATTTTATTCATTTTAATAAATAAATTATTTTATTTAATTATGTTTAGATATTTATTTATTAAATTAATGATTTAATATTTAACAATCTAAATTTGAAATATTTTAAATTCTAAAAAATAGTTATTTAATTAAATCGATATATTTAATATAAATATTTAATAAATTATTTAATCATTATTATAATTATGCAATACATTATGTATTGTGTAATAATTGCATTTTAATAAATAAATAAATAAATGTATTATTTACATTATTTTATTTTACTTTATTTTATTTAGTTGACAAAGAGAGGGAGAACGCAAGCAAAGGGAGCTGCAGGCAGAGGGAGAGGGAGAAGTAGGCTCCCAGCTGAGCAGAAAGTTCAAACTGGGGTTCCATCCCACGACCGTGGGATCACCACCTGAGTCAAAGGCAGATGCTTAACTGACTGAGCCATCCAGATGCCCAAGGCTTTGTATTCTTCGCTTCTAAATATTGATGCTGCTTCATCTCTGGAGTTAGTAAATTGATGCTGAGAATTCATATCAAAGAATTGATAGTAGCTGTTAAGCAGAAACATGTAATTTACGGGAAAAAAAAAGAACAGAATGAAGAGAAAGGCCAAAAGTCAAAAGCATATTAATATAAAATTTAATTAGATAAATAAAGCTGGTATTCCTGAAGGGGGCTAATAAAAGAGCTGCAAAGAGCTGATAGGATTAGGAAAATTGTCCACTCCTGGTCATTTCATAATTTTAAACTATTCCTTATTAATAAATATACTTAGTTCCAGAAACACAACCACATAAGGACATTTCCACCAAGTTTCCTCTAACAGCATTTACAAATTAGACGTTCAAACAATGTAGTTTTTTACATGTTGCATCTGTATCTTAAAGTTTAAACACTTTCTGTGACACATTTTCTAACAATGAAATATATATATATATATATATATATATATATATATATATATATACCTTATCCCTAAATGGAAAAAATATATATATATATAGAAACCTTATCCCTAAATGAAACCTTTCTTTGTTTATTAGCTTAAATAGGTAAATTAGCAACAACAACAACAACAAACAGCTAATATTATAGAGGTAGGAACAATTTACCTTTTCATTCATTGCTATTTTCTAAAAATTCCTATTTTATTTTTTCTCAAGTCTGTCATAATAATTTTCTAAATCTCCTGCCTTATTCAATTTTTTTCTTTTAGTGGAAATCTCTATTTCATATTTATTTTCTCTTCCTCCACTCTTTGCTCTAATAATTCAATGTATTATTAGATTTTCTGTTTTTCTCTTTATCCAGATATATCTTTTCTTTCTTTCTTTCTTTTCTAAATAATTTGATTTGCTGGCATTTTACATCAGTACATGCTTTCTTATAAATGTTAGAAATGTCTGTGGAACTTCTAGAAGAATAAACTTTTTTACCTTTAAGAAGTTTACAGTCTAGAGTACCTGGGTGGCTCAGTTGGTTAAGTGTCTTCCTTCAGCTTAGGCCATGATGCCAGGGTACTAGGATCCAGTCCTGCATCAGCTGCCTGCTCAGCAAGGAGTCTGGTTCTTCCTCTCCCTCTGCCCCTCCCTCTCTCTCTCTAATAAATAAATAAAATCATTAAAAAAAAGACTTACTGAAATCTGAGACTGAATTACTAAATTCAGTCTTAATATAAGACAGCTAAACAAAGCAATGATCACAACTGGAAAATTTATTCAGATCATGGTTTAACATTTTTGGTTGACACAGGACCTCTTTCAGTAACAACTTTCCCTAAATATCAATTTCTTTTTAAGGCAAAAAATTTTGACAAGAAATCCAGATCTTCTCATCATTTTCATATCAATTTAATGTGACATCCTCGGAGTATATAATCAAATATGTAATTATTCTATCTGTTGCCTTGTATATTGCCTGTATCGTTTTCAGACTCAAAGTTCCATTGAGGTAGAGTTTTTTTTGTTCTGTTTTTAGAGCAGAGATTTTTAAAGTGTTTGATATATACAAGATGCTTAATAAGTGTTTACAAAACCTATGTATTTCAGAAGCCTTAAACAGGCTTTAAAATAATGTAGGTGATATTAGTAGTCATATCAAACAATTTGTAGGTTTCAGTCATGTAAATAACTACATTTCTCAGAGACAGAGAAACATACAAATGATCTGGGTCCAGTAGGATAATGCTAGCATGTGTTGTAAATTCTCTTATATGACCTTATTCTTGCAAGAATTGGTTATGTGGCAGAAAAAAAGGTATCACTATCTTATACTTTATGATTTAAAGAGATTTATGGAAGTTGTTAATTTCTTACACTACCCCTTTGTTTCAGTGGACCCAATTTCTGTGGTAATGGTGAGAGGAAAGTAGGCAATTTAGGCAGCAGCAAAAATCTCCTACAAGGCACTATAAAATAAGGCTTGTTCTAGATCATGGGTCTGTCCAAAGGGGAATGTTAAGGGGTAGAATGGATGATGGATGCATTGTGGACTTATAACTATAAGATTAATACTGTTATGCCCCAATAATGGGTCTATGATTAAAGGAGCGAGACTGATGTAAAGCGAAGGTCAAGCAAAGCCTTATTTCATGCCAAGCATCAAGAATCTAACCGAACGTTCAGAGCCACACCTCTTATGAGAGAAGGCAACCCTTCACTGTTTCACAGTCTAGCTTTTAAGGGCAAAGGCCATGAAGTCAGGCCTGGCCACGCACAGGTGACCAATGAGATTTTAACACACACAGGAAACTCCACAGTGAGGCTAGGTGACCAATTGAGGTTCAATTTATCCTAGTATAGACATTTGACCCAGCCTATTACACCTTGATTAGGATTGGTGCCAAAACGGTTCCCAAAGGGCAGAGGAGTGGGGCATACTCCTTAGTATCTAAGGAGACAATATGCAAACACCGCCCCCCCCTCCCGCTGATTGATGTCTCCACCTGGCCTGACCCACCCTTGTATATGGGCTTTGTTACCTGGAGCTGATTTCCAGGTCTTGTTTTTAAGTGAATCCCCTGGGGGAAGGGGAGCAAGGACAGTTTCAGGGTTAACCTCAATGGAAGCCTCTTGCTAATATATAAAAATATAAAATAGGTCCTTACATTACAACAACTCAGTAGGGAAAGTCCCTGTGTGGTGATAAAAGAAGTGATGTAACTTGCATTGCACATTTTATTTTTAAAACGTGTAAGTTGTATTTTTCCCTGCCATGACATCATACTTTATCTTCATCTCTGTCTACTAGTTTAAAACTAGTTAAACAAACTCAACAATTTTTTAAAAAAATATTTTATTTATTTATTTAAGAGCAAAAGCCAGAGAGAGAGAGAGAGAAAGAGCGCATGAGCAATATGGGGCTCGATCCCAGGACTCTTGAGATCATGATCTGAGCCAAAGGCAGACACTTAACTGACTGAGCAAATGAGACTCCCACAAACTCAACAATTTTATAAAATTTTTATTTGTTGGGGTGCCTGGCTGGATCAGTCAGTAAAATATGTAACTCTTGATCTTGGGGTTGTATGTTTGAAATCCACCTTGGGTGTAGAGGTTTTTAAAAATAAAATCTTTAAAAAAATTTTTTTTTCATTTTTATATTTAAGCCGTTGTATGGCAGTGTTGATCACTATATTGTACACCTGAAACTAATATTAACCTTATTTTAACTAACTGGAATTTAAATAAAAACTTTAAAAATAAAATAAAAATAATAATCATAAAAATAAAAAGAGGAAAAATTATTTGGCAGGCAATTTTCTTAATTGAATTATTATTTATTATTATCATAGTCTGTGTGTGTCGGTGGGAAGTGGCTGGTATTCCAGTGAGTTCCATATCTGTGTTACACTGAGGTCCATGTCTGTAGTCAGTCTTTTTTTTTCTTTTAATTTATTTTCAGTGATCCAAAATTCATTGTTTATGCACCACACCCAGTGCTTCATGTAATAAATTCCCTCCTTAATACCCACCACTGGGCTCACCCAACCACCTGCCACCGTCCTCTTCCAAACCCTCAGTTTGTTTCTCAGAGTCCACAGTCTCTCATGGTTTGTCTTTCCCTCCGATTTCCCCCAGCACACTTCTCTCCATCTCCCAGTGTCCTCCACGTTATTCCTTATGTATTGAGTCTTATAAAAACTTTTATTTCTTTCCCTATTCTGCTTTGCATATGCTTATCTTAGATGTTAAAATGTTATAAACCCTCCTGCCTGGTCCATTTTCTCTCTCTTCTCTCATGATTTCTCATGCTCTCCCTGCCAAACCCACATGCCTTACAATATCTGGATATGACTAATTTCTTCCTGAGCTACTTTATTCTACTCTGCCATATGGTTGCCCTTCCCTCTTCTGTACCATAACTTCTATCCCCTGCATTTGTGCTTTAACAATACCTAATTCTTTTCACTACATCTGTATCTTTGAGGTCAATACTCAGTAGTGCAATTGCTGGGTCATAGGCTAGCTCTATTTTACTGGAAAGAAGGGCCATATGCACCCCAGTGTTCATAGCAGCAATGTCCACAATAGCCATTCTGTTGAAAGAGCCAAGATCCCCTTCAACAGACAAACGGATAAAGAAGATGTGATCTATGGATACAATGGAATATCACTCAGCCATCAGAAATGATGAATACCCAACTTTTGCATCAACATGGATGGGACTGGAGGAGATTATGTTAAGTGAAATAAGTCAAGCAGAGAAAGTCAATCATCATATGGTTTCACTTATTTGTGGAACCTAAGGAATAGCATGGAGGACATTAGGAGAAGGAAAGGAAAAATGAAGTGGGGGCATTGGAGGGGGAAATGAAACATGAAAAACTATGGACTCCAAGAAACAAACTGAGGGTTTTAGATGAGAAGGATGTGGGGATGGGTGAGCCTGGTGATGGGTATTAAGGAGGGCACATATTGCATGGGGCACTGGGTGTTTTACACAAACAATGAATCATGGAACACTACTTCAAAAACTAATGATGTATTGTATGGTAACTAACATAACATAATTTTAAAAAAAAGGAGGGGGACAATACCTAACACTCAATCTTTGCTAGTTTCTTGTTTACCTCCTTTTAAGAGTAAGCTCATTAGTGGTTTTTTGTTTGTTTGTTTGTTTTTGTCTCAACTAAAAGAAGAAAAATAATACACATTATTTTGAAAACTTTTTGAACAGTGTACAAACGTTAGTCAAGTCCACAATGTCTCATCTCTTCTTCCTCCTAACATGGCTAAGTTGAAAAACCCTTTATCTGGGAAAAGACCATTCTCCTGCCACCTTGTGTAAGATTTTGGCTTTAGCTTAGATTATCCTTTCTTTCCTTTTCTGAAAATAAGTTGAAAATATTAATAGCCTCAGTTTCTTCTTCCAAAATATGACTGCTTCTTTACCAAGTGAAAAAGCAACTCATTTTGACCATAGTAAACAGCTTGGACCTACTTTTTTTGGCTCACTGTTTTAGTGAGACAAGTGGAGTGAAGATGACACACCATTTCCAAATGTATTCATAATTGGTAGACCATACTTCTAACTTGAAGTTTTGTTGCCATTAAACTACGACCAGAATCGCTATAATTACAGAGGTAAATTCTTTATATTTACTATATTTGAAATTACCATATAATACCAAAATAAAATTATGATTATGTGAAGAGTCTGTAATATTAAGAAGATGACTTTGAAATTATTGCTTATCTAAATGAAATTTCCCATTTTATAATCTTGTATAAGCTTCCGTTGTCATTTCCTATTATAATCTATTGGAAGGCACTCTTATTTTCCCTTAAGTGGGAAGTCAAATGTGGAACAAATTCATCCCAAAGGAACTGATTCTATATTCCACTGAAGACCAGGTGGCTTCCATGTGGCATTTTGCCTCTTGCATATTGTTCATCTCCTACAACAAATGGGGGTATGCTCTTTAGTAAACTAATTCAACTCAATTAGAGACATTGTCTTCAAGGGATAACATCATAGAGACTAGAATCAGAATCATACTTTTGGGAAAATTGGGCCCAGGTTTTTTGTTTTGTTTTGTTTTGTTTTGTTTTAAGATTTTATTTATTTATTTGACAGACAGAGACCACAAGTAGGCAGAGAGGCAGAGAGAGAGGGGGAAGCAGGCTCCCTGCTGAACAGAGAGCCTGATGCAGAGCTCGATCCCAGGACCCTGAGATCATGGCCTGAGCCAAAGGCAGAGGCTTAACCCACTGAGCTACCCAGGCGCCCCTGGGCCCAGGTTTTGATGGCTTCTTTCCTCAATCTTATAAAACCTATTTGAACTCTACACTGGATGCCAGTCTGCTTAAAAATATTTGGTCCCTTGTAATTTTAACCTTCCAGAGTTCAATGCACCTGATTCATGTAATATCCTATAGTATTTTTGTCAAAGGAAGACTCTCAAAGTGTGTTTCTTGGGAGACACTTTTCAATTGGTTGCTTACATTTCTGCATTTATTATTTGTTCTAGACCGTCCTTTGAAGATGGTTGTATTGAATAGACTTGGAGGACAGAAATAGTATCTTTTTTTTTAACTTAACCTGTTGTGTTTGCAAATATTATCTGCCTCTGTTTTGATTCTTCTTGTGGGAACTGAGGCTCAGAACTGATATATAACTCCCACCCCTACACACACACACACACACACACACACACACACACACACACACAGAAACACACACACACACACAAATACTGTTAATATTCTGGCTACCTCTAATGCTGTGAATAATAAACTATATTATTTCTGAACCATGAGTCTGCGTCTTCTATCAACACCCAAGAAACCACGGCAGACTCATACACCAGCTTTCAAATAAGGGAAAATAATCTCAGATGCTTTATATTTTTTGATAGTGTTACCTACTTCTGAACATATGACTGAACACATATAAAGCTGGAGCCATGACCATTTAGAGCTTCTTCTGTGGAAGAACTATGCATTCACTAGTAAACAAAAGTAGTTTTATCTTTTTTTTTTTCCTCCTGGACACCATTTCCTCTCTCACACTGTTGCTCAAATTGGATGGAGTCTAAGGTCCTTTGAGGAAATTTTTGTTTAATGACTCAAAATAAAATAGGAAGAGTCTAAAGTGCTAAAATTAATTCTAGATAAAAGGTATAAGTCATGCCAGAAAGGATAGTAATTTTATCTAACAACTGCCTGTTCACCCCTTATTTGTTCATTAACTAATCTCCAAATTCCTGACTAAATCCCTTTTGTAAGCCAGAATGTGAGCTAAAAACTGGGATTTTAAAAAATTTTCATTTGAAATCCAGTTAGTTAACATATATGGTTGTATTAGTTTCATGTGTACAATATAACATATAGCACTCGGTGCTCATCATGACAAGTGCTCTAATTAACCCCCATCACTTATTTAATCCATCACTCCTTTCAGATCCTCTCAAGTAACCATCAGTTTGTTCTCCGTTATGAAATGTCTGTTTCTAGCTTTGTTTCTCTTTCTATGTGTTATTATTTTCCCCTTTGCTTGTTTGTTTTGTTACTTTTATTCCATATATGAGTAAAGGTATTTGTCTTTCTCTGACTTATTTCACTTTTAGCATTATACTGTCTAGTTCCAGCCATGTTATTGCAAATGGCAAGATTTCAGTCTTTTTTATGGCAGAATAATATTCCATTGTATATACATACCACTTATTCTTTATTTATTCATCAATTGATGGATACTTGGGTTCTTTCCATACCTTAGCTTTACAAATAATGCTGCTATAAACATAGGGGTGCTAGCATCCCTTTGAATAAGTTTTCTTAAATTCATTGGGTAAATACACACCAACAGGATTGTTGGATCACAAAGGACTTCTATTTTTAAATTTTATGGACATTCCATACTGTTTTCAAATATGGCTGTATCAGTTTGCATCACCACCAACAGCTCACAATTGTTACTTTTTCTTCTTTTTAAGATTTTATTCATTTGACAGAGAGAGATCACAAGTAGAGAGAGAGAGGAGGGAGCAGGCTCCATGCCTGGCAGAGAGCCCAATGTGGGACTTGATCCCAGGACCCTGAGATCATGACCTGAGCTGAAGGCAGAGGCTTAACCCACTGAGCCACCCAGGCAGCCCCCACAAGTGTTACTTTTTCACATCCTCTCCAACCCCTTTTGTTTCTTGTAGTGTTGATGTTAGCCATTCTGACAGGTGTGAGGTGGTATCTCTTTCTAGTTTTGCTTTGCAATTTCCTGATGATACATGATGATGGACATCTTTTCATGTATCTACTGAACATTTGAATGTGTTCTTTGTGGAAACACTTGTTCATGTCCTCTATCCATGTTTTTATTGGATTATTTGTTTTTGGATGTTGACTAAAAACTGGATATTAAGTAACACACAAGACAGGTTTCCTTGAGCTTAAATTTTATTTGCATGAGTATCATTAACAGGAAAAAATATGCATATGTGTATGTACAAGTGTGTTTATGTATACATCTATCTATCTATCCTCTATCCCCTGTCTTCTAATTGTGGTAAAACCTGTAAGGTGGGGAATGGGATAGTCTGAAGAAATATGCTGCTGGATATGTTGGGTAAGCAAATTTAATTGCACTCAGATGCATTGGATATAAGTGAATCACTCAAATGAGTTATTTAATATTATATAGAAACAAATTAAAATTTTATGTAGTTGAAAATAATAGGTAGTTAAAATAATTTTTGTTGTTTGTTGTTTTTGTGTCTCTTTTGTTTATATATACTATGGTGTGAATGTTTATGTCTCCCAAAATCATATTACAAAATCTAACTCTGGAAGTGATAGTATTAAAACATAGGGGCCTTTGGGAGGTGATTAGGTTATAAGTGGGATTACAGTCCTTTTAAAGGAGACCCCAGAGAGTTCTCTTGATTCATTCATCATGTACGTTTACAGTGAGAAGATAGCCATCTATGAGGAAGTGGGCTCTCCCTGGATCTGCCCATTCCTTAATCTTGAACTTCTCAGTTCTAGAACTGTGAGAAATAAATTCCTGTTCTTTATAAGCTATTCAGTCTATATCATGTCCGTTATAGCAGCCTGCATGCAGAAGGACACTATGACCTAAAACGAGAGCAATAAATATAAAGTTTCAGTAAAGTCAGTTGGTACAATGTTTTTTTACTTAGAGAAGACATGCTGCTTCATGTTAAACCTTGATATTGTATATGTTTCTTGAAGGGCCACTTCTTACTCCTTTGTGTGTTTTCCACAAAGTCCAGGATGATGCCTTACATAAAGGTAATATTTTATAAATACTGTTGGAAATATATACTTCTCTAAAATCTTATTTTGCCTACAGATTACTTGGATCCACTTTGCCTTGTGTAGAATATTTGAAATATATTAAGAACAGAATGTCTCTCTAAATAACATTTAGAATCATCATTAAAAGATTGGTAGCAGACTGAAGGAAAAGTCCAAGAAGCTGGCAGAAGCAAAGGACCAAATTTTTGACCTGGCAGAAAAGGATTGGTAGGGCGCCTGGGTGGCTCAGTGGGTTAAGCCGCTGCCTTCGGCTCAGGTCATGATCTCAGGGTCCTGGGATCGAGTCCCGCATCGGGCTCTCTGCTCAGCAGGGAGCCTGCTTCCTCCTCTCTCTCTCTGCCTGCCTCTCTGCCTACTTGTAATCTCTCTCTGTCAAATAAATAAGTAAATCTTTAAAAAAAAAAAAAAAAAAAGAAAAGGATTGGTAAATAAGGAAACAAATCCAAAGAAAGAAGGAAGAATGATGAAACATGACAATGAGCTTAGGAAAGTCATTGACTCCAAGGAATAGAAAGAGGTGCTTATTGTAGGAGAAGTAGGAGTGAGAGAAAAAAAAAGAGGGCTGAACATGGATTTGAGAATTCAGAGCTAAAACTGTCCCTCATCTGGGAGCAGAAACAGAGATCCAGATTCAGAGGCAAGGAGGACTCACATCACCATCCACAGAAGCATAGAACAACAAGACATAGTTTCATTCCCTCTGCAAAAGCTATCAATGGAGGAATTCTCTTTACCTAAATATGCGTGGGAGTGTAGTTTGTACATAGCCAAGTCACTTACCTCAAGAGGACAAACTATACCAGCTCTCGAAGCAGGCCAGATAGCTCAAGCAACACCAGCCCAAGCCAAAATCCATTTCCCCTGCATTTGTGAACAATGACAGAGCAGTGGTTCACGTCTAGAACTAGGACGTATTCAGAAGTCAAAGATTGTGTCATGGATTGTGCCTATCAGTTCAGAGGCGGCCTTCAGCTCAACTCATGATGCCAGGGTCTTGGCATCGACTCTGTTCTCAGGTTCCCTGCTCAGGAGTAAGTCAGCTTTTCCCTCTCCAGCTCTACACCCTGATTGTGATCTCTCTGTCTCTCTGTCAAATATGTGCATGTGCATTGTTTGACAAAAAGACAAAAACATAACCGGGGTACAAGGATTGACTGTGGCCAGGGGATGTTTTCTTTAATTTGGACCTAGATCTCTATGGAAGGCAGCCAGGTTCAGAGAACCTCCCACCATCCTCAAATGCCAGACCTTCACTCAGAGCTCCAATGTTCATTCTCCAGTTCCTTGTCTTCCTGAATATCCTCACCAACCTGTAGCATACGCTGTCTGTGGCTCTCTAATGGCCCTTTGTTGTCCCACTGTTCATCTTCTGCTGCCTCCATTAGAACACGCCCATCTTCCACAAGAGGCATTGTTTGCTTATCCCATGAAACCATTTGGGGGATGTTCATGAGAGGGTGAAGGCAGGCTTGTGCTGTCACATCTACATGTACTTCTCCAGAGGGTATCTGCAGGACCCTGTGGGAATGCTCAAGGTTCTTTGACATTTGAATCCTCTTCAATGCGTCCTTTTGAAGATACAAGTTGTCTTCCTGAAACGGGTACGGACGTCTTTCAGATGGCTTCTTGGGCTATGGGTCTTTTCCAACATGCTCCATGCTTGCTCCTGTGGACTCCAAGTACATGAGTCCATTCTGGACCTAAGGTTCTAGGATGTAGAATCTGCCTTTGGTACATCGTCAGTTTTGAAGATTTGGAAGTCATTTTGGCTCGATTTCTAGAGACGCTACAAGTACTCGTTATAAGGGCCGCTAGGCCAGAGGGAGTCATTTTGTGTTTCAGCAGTAAACTTATATTGAACCCATGCAGTAAACTAAATTGACCCTACTCCTCCCAGAGGAGCTTACTCTCAACGCCTAGATACAAGGGTGAATCAGGCCAGGAGAAGACATCCCATTAGAGGGGCACGCATATATCTACTAGGGTAAATTCAGATCCAATTGTCCACCCATGTGTTACCTAGCATTTTTGTTTTTGTGGTGTAGCAGACTTAGCATGACTGTGCAGTTTTTTCTGTATTGTTATCTCATTGGCCAACTCTGTATAGCCTGGCTAAACTACCGCTATAAATGTTAGTCTGTGAGGCTGGGAGTGGTCGCCTCTTTGCAAGAGAAGGCCCTGACCGGTCAATATGATTCTCGATGCTTTGTGCAAAATTAACGTTTGCTTGAACTTCACTTTGTATCAGTCTCGCTCCTTTGAATAAGGACCCTATCTTTGGAGGGCCACCCGAATTCAAATGATGAGAACTGAAACAGCATTGGAATTTTTGGAAAATCCTCTGGAGGTAAGATCATGGGATCCTGCATGGAGCTGCAGGCTATGGCCCACTGGTAGAAGTTGGCAGCAGCCATGCTCCCCAGAGCTGGTGTGGATGCGGAGATGCCCCATCCTCTGCTGGTAGATCGTATGGGGGTTCAATTCCCCCTGGGTGGTCAGGGGGTTCGAGTCCCCCTAGATGGTCAGGGGGCTCGAGTTCCCCTTTGCGGTTAGAGGGGGTTCAAATACCCCTAGGTGAACTCCAGGGGGTTCGTCCCCCTGGATAGTCAGGGGGGTTCGAGTACCCCTAGACATTCAGGGGGTTCAAGTCCCCCTGGGCGGTTTGGGGGTTCGAGTCCTCCTAGGCGATCAGGGGATAAAGAAAGCCCCCACCAGTGGCAGGTTATGGGTAAGAATCGTTGGGCCTATGGTTGTCTTTGCCTGGTCCTTTTGTTGTCTGTTGTATTGTTTGTTATGATTGAAGGAATGGGGCAAGCAGAGAGTAAAGGGACTCTGACTTTCATCTCTCTGTTCTTCATAATAGATGTGAGGCTTCTCACTCACTCATTTCGTGTGTTAAGGGCTATGACTGTAGCCAACTGGGGTTAGTCTAAGAGTGAGTTAAGGTGCCCATGCTGAGGCTCATTGGAGCTGAGCATGGAATATGAGTGCCTAATGGACCACTATTGGTAAGCAGAACTGGCACTGTGGGATGAACCGACCTTGAGCCAAAGACTTTAAAAAATATTCCCCAGCAGCTGCCGAAACCCCCTTTGTTTTGGGGAATTCTTTGCCTTCTCTGGCCTGATGTGGACTGCCTAGCCCCTCCCCCTTGTTGGCGGGAGAGCATGGCATCTGAAGTGGAGATAGTTATTTGTCTGTCTCAAGGTTTTAATGGGTAATTGTTAAAGTGGCTTCCAAAGTCTTTGGTAACTTGAAACTGTGAAGGGTTGCTTGAATGACAAATGGAATTAAATTCGTTGGACATGTAGGTCTTAACCAAATGAGATATAATGCTAGACCATTAGGTCAAAATCTCATCTTGACCACCACACACGCTATCGCGGACCTTCGTAGACTCCAACTGACTGATGGATGGTGAACACCCGAGTGACAGGGTATCAGGCCCTCCTCCTCAACAAACCAAGAGTGATCTCACAGCCACAAGTGGTGCTAAATCCAGCCACACTGCTCCCAAAGGAGCTGGCTGAACATCCACACAACTGTGCGGAGGTCCTAAACCAAGTCACAGGAATAAGACTGGATATCAGAGACATGCTCTTCCCAGATGCAGACATGACTCTGTTCATGGAAAGAGGTATGTGAGGTATGTGAGGGCTGTGGTAGTTTATCCTGAGCAGGAATTCTGGGCAGCACCCTGCCACATGGAACTTCGGCACAACAAGCAGAACTGATTGAAATCACTAAGGCACTGCAGATGGCTAAAGGTAAAACCACCAACATCAATACGGACCACAGGAATGTCTTTGCTACTCTCCATATACATGGAGCTACTTACAAAGTAAGGAGCCTATTAACAGCAGAAGGAAAAGGAATTAAAACAGAAGAGAAATATTGGGACCCAAAAGAGGTGGCTGTTATGCATGTCTTGCGACACCAAAAGGGGACTGATCTGATTTCAAAAGGAAACCAATTATCAGATCGAGATTTAAAGCAAGCAGCCTGAGAAACAATGCAAGAGCTGGTTACACACCTGGATCTATCCCTACCAGATAAACTGGAATATTCAGAGGAAGATTTAAAGTATTTACAAAAATGGCTAAATTATATTATAAAGGAGACTGGGCTAAGACTAAAAGAGGAAATTTAATTCTTCTCGAAGACTAGGTAAGAAATTAGTAGACCAGATACATCAGGGTACTCACCTGGGGTCACTCAAACTCAAGGAACTTCCAGGCTTCTAAATTACGGTGTATGGTTCAGGATATAGTTGATAGATGTGCTCAGTGCCAGGCAGTTAATGTGGGAGGAACTAGAATTGGAAGAGGGAAAAGAGAAAGAGGTAGGGTACCAGGAATTTATTGGAAAATAGATATTACAGAAATAAAACCCAGAAAATATGGGGACAAGTATATGTTAGTTTTTGTAGATACCATTTCAGGCCAGGTTGAGGCTTTTTCCGAGAAACATGAGACGGCAGGAGTGATAGCCAGAAAGCTACAAGAAAAATAATTCCTAGGTCTGGGCTGCCTCTCACGGTTGAGTCAGACAATGGCCTTGCATTTTGAGTTCAGTCTCACAGGAATTGGCCAAGGCCCTGGGCACAAATTGGAAACTACATTGTGCCTATCAGACCTAGAGTTCTGGGCATGTAGAGAGAATGAACCGGACTCTTAAAGAGACCTTGACAAAACTAACCCTGGAGACGGGCAGTGGATGGGTGGATCTGCTTCCTTTCACCCTACTCAGGGCAAGATGTACACACTATTTAAACAGGGTAACCCCATTTGAAATGTTTGGGAGAACCCCTGCTCCCGCTCTGTTTTCAGCTACAAAAGGTTGCCCTAGGAGAAATGACTGATCAGTCTGTACTCCAGTCACTGCAGGCATTACAGTCTGTATTAAAAAAAAAATGCAGGGATCCAGACTGCCCACACTGGTATGGAGACGGAGGTGGAACCACTTCCTTTCCAACCCAATCACTTGGTTTGGATATGACATTATCAAGTGGGGAGCTTGGAGCCTCGCTGGATGGGACCTTTTACTGTTACCCTGACCACACCACAGCAGTAAAAGTAGAATGCATCAGGGCCTGGATTCACGCATGTCACATCAAACGAGCCAAGGATGAAGATGACCCCAAAAGGTGGAAGCCACAGCCAAAGATCCCGTTCACTGTGGACTAAATCTAAGACTGAAAAGACTATGAGTTTGTTGTTGCTCCTATTTTTACCTGTTTATGTAAAGTATAGGTAGTTAATTAGATAAAGGAAATTAGAAAAAAAAATGGAAAGGGTTCTATGAAGCGGTAAATGGGTAAGTCATCAGCCGACTGTGCACTAGTGTCATTTACACTAGTGTAAATATACAGCCGACTGTACACTAGTGTCATGTACAAAAGAAAATGAGAGCGATAAAAATGTTAGAATTACATGCTCAATAAACCCTTTATAACCAGAGAATGTAGAACTGGATGAAAAGTCAAGGATTGGACTAATCTCCAAAGAATAGGGAGGAATGTAAGAGCCTGGGTGGCCAGAGGGAATCATTTTGTGTTTATGCAGTATACATAGATTGACCTCATGCAGTAAATTTAGATTGATACTGCCCCTTCCAAAGGTATTTACTCTCAAAGCCTAGATATAAGGGCAGGTCAGGGCAGATGAAGATATCCAGTCAGTGGGGAGCTTATATCTACTAGGTAAATTGAGATTCAATTGTCCATCCGTGTGTTACTAGCAGTTTTTTTCTATGTCTGGCAGACCTAGCACCACTGTGCAGTTTTCTCTGTGTATTGCAATCTCAAGGCCACCTGTGTATAGCCCAGCTAAACTACATCTATACATGTTAGTCTGTGATGCTGGAGGGGGTCGAATTTGGAAGAGAAGGCCCTGACCAGTCAGTATGATTCTCGATGTTTGGAATGAAATTAAGCTTTGCTTGACCTTCACTTTGTATCAGTCTTGCTCCTTTGATTAAAAACCCTAACACTTGTGTCTGCACTGTGGAAGACTCCAGACATGTCTATGTCATGATTGGGGGTGTTCCCTTTGAGCTTTCCTTGGGTGTCCCTTCTCCTGTTTGAAGATTGGTGAATGGGTGGGAGGGCCTAACCCTTGTGCAGGGCTCAGATTCCCTCCCCTGAGGTTTGCTTGAGGCCTGATTGTTACTTGACCTTTCCTGGCTAAGATGGAATGGTGGATTCTTGCCTTTCTCCGAAATCCAGAGGGCTGGTGCTGACAGTCAGGACCAAACACTACGAATCGGGCCATGGAGATGGTGATACCGACTCGCTTCACAAATTGCCTTGGTGAGAGACCCAGGCGGCTCCAGCGGTTTGGGATGGCTAGGGGTCCTATTGGCACACCCATGAATACTCCAACCAAGTGTAGTGATCAGGCATGGGTTTATGAGGATTGGTTGCTATGACCTCAAAGCGTTGTGACATCACAGATGCTGGCTTCACTGAAGCAGCTGTCCCTCTCCCATGACCTTGGTATCCTATGGCTTTAGGTAGGAAGCCCCGGGAAGGATAGAACAAGAGTCCTCTGAGCCTGATCAGGAACTCAGGTTGTCTTGTGGGTTAATGTCCCATTTCCCCTTTCTAGATAAATAGGAAAAAATGATGTTCATTATACCTTCCTTTAGGCCAACAATTCTCCAGAGACAGCAAGGTGTCCTATTTCCACTACAATTTCTAGATCTCAAGAAACAGTGAGGCATCTTGGGTACCAACAGCTCTCCATGGGGTTTGTCATCCTGTGGGTGAGCAAGTCCATTGTCAGTGTCTTTTCCCAACGGGTCAGTGATGACTAACGGACAGAAAGTCCCTTTTTGAGGAAAAAGGTGAGGGCATGGATATATGGTACTGCCTTTGTCCTCATCTCCTAGAGTTCTGAAACACAAGGTTAAGGGATTAGGGCTCTGTCTACCTGGTTTTCCCTTAACTTTGCAAAGTCTTCGAGGAAAGTGACGTTCTGATCAGAGCTAACTCTTCAGGAAGAGGCCTGGACTACATATATCTTAAGCCATGATTTTCTTTGCAAAGGTCAACATTGATAATGTTCTAGTCATACCTCCGTGTACCAGGAAAGAAGTAGCATATTTCTTGAAAGACACAGCTATCAAAGCTCCATTGAGAAACCGTAAAGATGGAGAAGGGATTTGCAAATTATATATCTGATAATGGACATCTACTCTGAATATTAAAAAATGAATAAAAATAAAAAACCTTACTAATAACCAAACAGAGTATCCAATTTTACATGTGAAGGAAATAATGGAAGAGACATGTCACCAAAAGGATATGGATGGCTTATAAGCACATGACAAATTTCTCAACATTTAGACATTAAAGAAATACAAATTAAAATCATAATGAGACATGCTTACATATCTATTAGAATGGCTAAAATTATAAAGGCTAATTGTACTTCGTCTGAGCTAGATGGAGAAGCAACAAAAAATCTAAACTGTTGTTGGCATATATCATGATACAACCACTTTGGGAAATAGTCTGAACATTTTTTTAAATGCAAAATATGTTGCAGTTACACAAATAGCCATTTTACTTCTAGGCATTTAACCAAGAGAAACAAACCCTATGTTCATACAAGGACTTGTATATGAATTTCATAGCAGCTTTATTTTTAAGAATTGAAAACAATGGAAATGTTCATCAATGTCCATCAATAGAGCAAAGACAAATTATGATCTATTCATTAAAGAGATTACTATTCAACATCAAAATGAACTATTTACAGTTGGAGATTCTCAAAATAATGATGCTGAGAAAAGAAAAGCCAGGCAATGAATAGTATATACTGTGTGATTCCATGACTATAAAAAAATCTAGAAAATACAAATTTATATATAGTCACAGTTACCAAATATATTGGCGAGATTTTAGTGCCTTTTTCTGTGCTCCCATAGCTTCCTACACTTGGATCTCCGAGCATTTGTTACACCATGTGAAAATATGAACTCTTTTTCTTTATTCTCTTACTAGAATAAGAATCCTTGAAATTTTATGGACATTTGAACTCTCAGTTATTAGCAGAAATTCTATCACACAGTAAGTTTCCAAATATAAAAGCCAGAGTTTTACAATGACTTCTAAGCTTTTACATGATCTAGCCACTCATTTAACCTCTGTGACCTCTTTCCCTGCTACTCTTCAGTCACTCACAGTGGCCTCCTTGCTATTCCTCAGATATGCCAGGCATGATCCAACCTTATGGCCTTCAAGATAGCCAATTCCTTTGTCTGGAGTGACCTTATTGCTGATAGTTCTGGGCAAATTCATCACCTTTCCATACCTTTGTTCAATTGTCAGCTTCATTGTAACTACCCTGATCTTCCTATTAAAAATTTTAACTCCCCATCCCCTGCCTAGCAACCTTGATTTTTCACACCCTGATCGAATTTTTCTTTTTCCTCATTATACTCATCAATTTTGAATGCACTATGCAATTTTTATTAAGGTTTATAGCTTTTAATTGTCTCACCCATGAAAATAAAAGTTCTACAAAGCCAAGTATTTCATTTACCAGTGTAGTCTGAAGTATCTGCCATATAATAGGTTCAATAGACAATTGGTAAATTTCAGAATAAATTAATGTTGAGAGTATACTGAATTTCATAAGTCATTTCAATAATTTTTTCCAAAATATAAACTATGTAAAACATACCTTAAATTTACTTTCAAAATATTTTATAGCATATAATGGACAATATACATAAGCCTTAAAGAAACAATCATATAAATAACCATTTCATACCTACTTAAAAACTGCATAATACCGCACTCCTAGATCCTCTCTGAACGTTCTAAATTAACCCTTCAAAGGAAATACATTTTTAAAAATAACAGATTTTTTGTCAAAATAATTTAATAAAATAAAAGTTTCATTCATCTATGTAGATCATAATAAATGTTTTTAATAAGCATGAAATTATAACTCTGAAGTGTGCTAAAATGAAACCACCTGCGAAGGGGGAGAGAACAAAAATAAACATCATTTTTCCAAATAAGAGGAATTTATTACTTTTGAATCCAAGCATGTGGATTTGTTCAAACTGGCAATAAAGGAATATGGAAACACAAACCATAGAAAGTCATATTTTAGATTTCTAAAAGACTTCGAAGTGAAGAGTATACATTTTTTAAATGCTACATAATGCTACATAATGACAAGATGACAGGTTGTGACAAATAGCATTTTAAAAGCTCTACTCATAATGGAACGGAAGGTGTCATTTCCCTATAATATTATATATATCATTAATTTACTATATCTGGATACAACATATTAACAAACAGATTTTCATCAAAGACTAAATCATTTTTAATGGAACATAATAATTTGAACCTACATGTATTAATCATTTTTTTCGATCTAACATTTATAGTCTCGCTAAACATTTTATCAGTTGTCGACAAAATTAAAAAAAAAATTAGGATAAAAAGTCGTGTTTGGGAAAGTAGATTTTTTTTCAAATTTGCATTTAAATGAAAATATTTGATGATATTTTTAAAACTTTAAATGTAATTTTATATATATCTGACCTATCAGATGATATAAAATTTTTGGAGAAAATATGACATATTTTTTGATCTTGGTTGAAGGTATTAATAAAGAGCAACTGTTTGTATTATTTGTATTGTGATATCTTAGTTAATAAACATGAATAACTGATATAAAATATGTTTTTTAAAAAATTTTATTTATTTACTTGATAGAGATCCCAGGAAGGCAGAGAGGCAGCCAGAGAGAGAGGAATGGAAGCAGGCTCCCTGCTGAGAAGAGAGCCCACTGTGGCACTCAATCCCAGGAACCTGGAATCATGACCTGAGCCGAAGGCAGAGATTTTAACCCAGTGAGCCACCCAGGCGCCCTAAAATATGTTTTTTTTTTAATATATATATATAGAATTATAGTTCTTGCCAAAATATGGAACTAGCTGGAACTGAATGAATGCCTCCTTCAAAGTCAGCTCTGGAGAAATTATGCAAGTGTAATATGGAACTATTTCAGATATTAACCAAAAACAAAGAAATGATGATAAATTCCTTAAAAGACTCAAAGTTGCTCTTGACTGGTATGTTTCAAGCTCTATTCCTGGTTTGAAGACAGGTTTTAACAGGCCTGTCACTGTAGAAATCAGCTGGATGTTTAGAGGCTATCAGAACTGTACAAAAACCTTGAAGGGGTAAAGACTTGAAAATTCTTTAGAGAGATTAGCTCCCTAAGGCATTATTCCTACACACATTTTTCTCCAATCAATTAAGACTGATGGATGAGGGGCACCTGAGTGGCTCTCTCATCACGTGGGTGGTGGGTTAAGCCTCTGCCTTCATCTCAAGTCATGGTCTCTGGGTCCTGGGATCCAGCCCCACATCGGGCTCTGCTCAAAAGGAAGCCTGCTTCCCTCCCTGCTTGCCTGCCTCTCTGCTTACTTGTGATCTCTCTCTCTCTCTCTCTTTATCTCTCTCTGTGTCCAATAAATAAAATCTTTAAAAAAAAGGCTGATGGATGATAAATTATGAAAACTGCTCCCTCCAAATGATGCTTCTTCATAAGGATTTAAGAATTTAAAATTGTAAGAATTTAAAATTGAAACTTGATCGTAGGATTTATCTTATAGAATAACATCAAGTGAAGGCAGTTATTATTAGTTTTGAAGTATTTGTGATTCTGAATTCTTGGCCTCATTAGTAAATTTATTTTTAAATTCTCCCATGGAGTGGTGAATGGCCTTCAGTCTTTCATTGATGTACATCATTGGGTCAAATGAGATGTGTGTGCCCAGAACTATATATAATCTTCTTTGTATTTCGCTGGAGATGGCATTTCTGAGTTTTGTTCAATTGAATTTGGACAGATGTTTTAATAGTCACTTCTAAAGTTGGCCCTGGAGAATATCTTCCTTTTTTTCTCTTCCCGATTCTCTGAAAAACCCTGACTAATTCACATTATCACAGTGATATCACAATTCAAGTTTTTCCAAACACCATAGCTGCAAAATAGAAGGAAGCTACTCAGAATGTAATACTATTGTGAATGATTGAGAAAGAAAACATTATTATAATTAAGCTACCAGGTTTCAATGTATTTTATTGTTGCTTAGAAAATCCTAGCATACCCAGACTTTACAGAGATTTGATGATCCGAAGAGGAGCTGAACTCATGGACCAAAATAACTATGCATATAAAAAGTACAATTACTTACCTAAAAAAGATGATGTGGTTAACTTTATATGGCAATCCAAGTGTTATTGGAACAGGAATTTAAAAAATAGCTTAGGGGCGCCTAGGTGGCGCAGTGGATTAAGCCACTGCCTTCAGCTCAGGTCATGATCTCAGGGTCCTGGGATCAAGTCCTGCATCAGGCTCTCTGCTCAGCAGGGAGTCAGCTTCTCTCTCTCTCTCTCTCTCCCTCTCTGCCTGCCCTCCATCTACTTGTGATCTCTCTCTGTCAAATAAATAAAGAAAGAAAATCTTAAAAAAAATTGAATGACTGTACTTTTAAAAAATAGCTTAAAAGGGGCGCCTGGGTGGCTCAGTGGGTTAAGCCGCTAGCTTCGGTTCAGGTCATGATCTCAGGGTCCTGGAATCAAGCCCCACATCGGGCTTTCTGCTCAGCAGGTAGCCTGCTTCCCTTCCTCTCTCTCTGCTTGCCTCTCTGCCTACTTGTGATCTATCACTGTCAAATAAATAAGTAAAATATTTTTAAAAATAACTTAAAAGTATATGATAAAATAATGATATACATATACAAAGAAAAGATACTATACTGTGAATATAAATTAAGTGAAAATTGTTGAAATAAAGAATACAATAAATGGAGACTAAGATGAATATAGTTGTAAAATAAATAAATGAGTTGGGAAAAACAAACAAACAAACAAACAAATTAATGACTTCTGCCCAAATGCAGCAGAAAAGAAAAAAAAAATAAAGAAAATATTTAAATAAGTACTGAGATAAATTTTGGAGAATTAAAGAAAGATAAAAATTACCAGACTTAAAATGATGCCAAACATGAGAAATCAGAAACAAAACAAAACAAAATCCACACACACACAAAACCACTCATATACATTATGGTGAGTTTTAAGAATATCAAAAACATAGAAGAGCATAAATGATGCCCAAGAGAAGAACAGATCACCTAAAATGTACAAGAATAATACTGACAGCAGAATTCTCAATAGTAATAGCATATAAAGGAGACAGCTGGGGGTTTGTATAGATGGAAAAGATATTTGAAACTAGATATTATACATCAAGCCAAATTATTGATTAAATTTGAGAGTACAGTAAAAATACAATGAAGCATGTTAGGTCTTAGAACATTTATCACACAGAGACACACATTTTAGAAAACTTCCTTGGAGGACAGCTCAATTTAGATAGAGAAAACAGAATTATGTACTCAAAGGCACATTTTGAAGGAAGGATTGAATATAGTCGGCACTGCAAATATTCTTTAATCGTATGTTCTGAATTTCCTAAATTTAAGAAGTATTTGTTCAAATATTTATCTTTAAATAAACCCAAGGAGACTTTTTCTTGGATTCTGGAAAATCAGTCCATTTGGATACAAATCTTTTTGTCACTGATGGAAATTTTGATATCCCTTAACAGTGGAATGCCTAATGTATTGTTACAGCAATTGTCATTTGCCAATACATGGGTGATGTGTGTGTGTTGTGTGTGTTTATTATTATTTTTGATGGTTTTACTCTTCTATGAGATTTTTAAGTAGACATAATTTTAATAAATTATGATTTGTTGAAATTTATCTGAGGTTATATATAATAAAATGAAATTTGTGTGAACTAATGAAGTGTGTCTCCATTTTTTTGTTTTAAGAGTAGACTGGTCTTTAAAAATTGTCCAAAGAAGTACATTATATTCATTATTAAATTTGATAATATACAATAAAGTATTTATGGGCATATGGAACCATATCAAATTCTACTATTAATTCATATTAATAATTACCATAAGAGGAAAAAGGGATATTTTTCAAAATGAAAATTAGCGTATTTTTCAGAATATGATATAGTGTTATTCACTGAACAGAGGGAACAAATGTCAAAGTTTAACACAGTTTACAGAATGTTTTAACATAAATTGAAATTTAAATCTGACCCAATTTCACAGTTTTAAGTAAAATGGTAGCACTTATAGTTGGGGATGCTCAGCTTGCTCGGGGCGGAACACCGCCCCTTCACAGAAGCTGGGCAGCGGGGGATACCTCGCTTGCTCATGGCGGAATGCAGCCCCCTCACAGAAGCTTCGCTGGCTGGAAGCCCGGCCGGCCCAGGGCGGAATGCCGCCTGCTTCAGGAAAGCGGAGCACCCGGGAACGACAGGTTAGCTCAGGGTGGAATGAAAACCGCCTGCCTCCCTTATCCGCCATAGAGCCTTTCTCTTCCCAGAAGTGCCTGTTGCTAGTTAGAAGAGTTCTTTCAATGTGCTTGTTTAACTATAAACTTTATCCTCCTTCTTGCTTGTCAGCAAGATGGGATTAACATTTGACCTTCCTCAATCCTTCTATTGGCTATTGTTTTCTATCCAATAAAAGTGAGACTGTCGAGTTGCTCTTGGCAGACGTCCTTTTCGACTGTTGTCCCCTGCTCCCAGTCTTTTCCAGCTGACTGGTTCGTGCCTAATTCTTCTCTCGTCGCCATCTGGAAGCGGCACCCAAGCTTTCTTGGGCTTCCTGTTTTTGGTGTTCTGTTCCACTCATCTCTGCCACCGCCCCCAGGTCCTCAAAATGGTTTTCTATGGTATCTTCCAGAAAACTTCTGATGTCCTCTTTAGTATGTAGGCTACATCAGTAGGGAATAGCGTTAAAACCTCTTCTGTTCCATGTGGATATTCACGTCGTTGAGCACCGCTTGGTCAAAGTCTGCCCTTTTCTGTTGGTCTGTTTTCTCTGGTCACTTCAGGAGTCCTTTTGTAAGAAATCCTATCCCATCAGATGCTCCTCTCACTCTCTTTCTCCCTTACTCTTGCTCTGGCTTCTTTCTTCAGATTTGCCGGGGAATGACGAGTCCTTTTCATTCCTATGAAGATAGAAGAATTGGCTAATCCACAGATACCATTTTTAGTGATATACAAGTGTATATATAATAACTGATATGGAGATGTACATGTGCACCTACGTATATATTCTATAATCTATAAAGTATGGAGGTTGGATTAAGTCTGAAGTCTCTCATACAGCTTGATAACCTGTGACTCTTTGATCAATAACTTCCATTTTCCCACAGGTCAGAGAAATGGGAAAAAATGCACATATGAACATATGTAGCACGTTAAAAAATGATCACAAATCCTATGACTCCCCATTCCCTTTGATTCACATGGGCTATGTGACTGTGTTAAACAGTGAAATAAACGTGTCAGTTTCAGGCCCAAGTCCAAAAGGAACCCCTCTCTTGGAACATTTGCTATTGGAGCTCTGAGTGGACAGGAAATAAGTCCAACAACCTTGTTACAAAGACTGCACGGAAGTGGAGGGCCATCTGAGCCTCATCTCCCAACTGTACCCATCAAAGTGACAGGCATGTGCATAAAGTCATCCTGAATCCTCTAGACCAAGCAGCCGCCTGCTGAAGGCCACCACCCACTGACCTCAGTTAATGCCGTATTAAGCATAAAAATTGCCCCATGAGATCCTGCCCTAATTTCTGACCCCCAAAACATATGTAATATGACAAAAGGGTTGTTTTAAGCCCCCAAATTTTGAAGTCATTACATAACTAATTGGGTAACATGGCAAATACGTATCCAAACTAATGGAAATCAAGGAATATGTTTAAAGGCACCAAGTTATCTTAAAAAGTTCTCTGAACACACAGAAAAACAGAAAGAGACCCATAACTACAGAGAACAAATTGATCGTTTCCAAAGAGGAGGCAGCGGGTGGACAGGCAAAATGCGTGAAATACAGTGGGAGATAACAGGCTTCCAGTTACAAAATTAATAAGTTGCAGGACGAAAGGCATAGCATAGGGAATATGGTTGGTGGTACAGTACGGTGAGCACAGCACAACATACAGACTTGTCAAATCTTGTTGTTTTATATCTGAAACGAATGCAACATTGTGGGTCAGCTATAATTCAATTAAAAAATCAAAGGAAGTTTAAAAAAATTAAAAGTGAGCTCTGTTATCCAAATAGGACATACGAGATGGATTTCCCATCATACCATAAATTGAAAACGACTTCTCTTGATAGAACAATGCTTTCCTTAGTCTTAGTCCCTACTCCCTCCACAAAAACAAAACAAAACAAAACAAAAAAACAAAAAACAAAAAAACAACTACTTTTGAAAAACATCTTGGTATTTTGAAAATTATAACTGCAGTGAGTGATGAGAGTGAAAACAAACTGATAATCCACGTTTCCTCATTTCTTATCCCTTTTATGAAGATGAACAGTAAAATCATAGTGTAAGAATTAACCCGAGAGAGGTTCATTTTCCACTCACTATAATCAAGCTGGAATTCTCAACTATTATTTAGATTAGTTGATTCTGGTGGCAAATGCAAATATGGTTTCACTTCTTGGGCACATGAGGAAGATTTGGTTGGTGAAACAGACATACCAGGTTGGCCCAGGCCTGCACTGCCAGGGTTCAGAAAATTGCAAGATACAACCTGACACTTAAAACTTCCCATCAACAACTACCGCTGCCCCCCAAACATCTTGTTTCTTCCCACAGACAGCTCATACTGAGACCTGTCCACTGTCAGGGTCAAGCTAAAGGGGGATGCCCACAAACTAGGTGGGAAATGAGAGGATGCAACTGCAGCTCTCTGGGGATGCCTAAGGCCACTGAATGCCCCGTCATGATTCTCCAGCACAGATGGGGGCAGCCTGCACCACGTGGGTGGAGCTCGAGGACACAGAAAGTACTGGAGTGGCAGTCAACAAACAAATGTGTTTGTGTAATATATAAACACCCATAGGGTTGTCAATTGGTGGGATTCACTTTTTCTAACTGTTCACCCCATGACATACAACTTCAGGAAACCCAGAGCCCATGGATTATTGTTGAAGGGCACATTAGGACTCAATCAAAGTGTAACTAAGCGTAATCATACAAATAAATACAAATATCATTAAAAAATCAATACCACCTCAAACTTTCTTTTTCATTCCCAAATGAGCTTTTATGGGTTTTAATATCAATTAATGTGCTTATAGAACTGGTAAAAAAAAAAACAGTCAATGATGAAATTTTAAAATTACCACTCTGCTTTCCCTAATTTCTGTTGATGTACTTTTATCTCACACAAAAATGAATTACTAAGGAATAAATCATACTTCACTGAACATGTTTCAGCTGAAATGATGCACCAAGATGTACCGCTTTGGTCAGGCTTATACTGTTGTTGTCAACATAGTATATGGGGTGTAAGAGCTACTGTCTTTTCCTTCTCCCATGAATATTAGTCCTAACAGATTCTTCACGTGGAAAGAAAACTTAGTCTAGAAGATACACTAATTCCTCTCCTCCCTGGTGAAAAATACTGTTAGAGGTATTAGTTTTAGATAGAGAAGCAAGTTCACTTTGGAAAAAAGCACACACACACAAAACCCTCCAACATGACCTTTAATACAGTGATAAGGGTGAAAGTGTAAACTTCATTTGGAAACAGCACTCAAAATACTGTTTTGAAGGGCCTTTACAACAGCGGTATACTCTTTGAAAAGATTTTTCAGATCAACTGATTGAATCATATTTAATTTACCTAGGGACAATTAGATAAAATTTAAAATTCCAAACAAAAACTTTTAGGACACAAATAAAATTATATGTGCTTTTATTCCTGCAACTATCTCCAAAATCTAATATTCAATGGTTTAAATTGCTGCATTTCTCATTTGCAATGCAGATGAAGAGAGGAACACAGCAGACACATGTGAGATGAGGTGTGAGGCATAAAAGGGAGCACAGGAGGCAACTGACCAGCTGAATAGCGACTGCCCCAAAGATGACCATATCCTGAGCCCAAGAAGCTCTGAGTACTTTACCTTACCTGGCAAATGGGATTTAGCAAGCATGATTAAATTAAGGTGTGAACGGGGAGAGATTATCCTGGATTACCTCGGTGGTCCCAATGTAATCATGAGGATCCATAAGGAGACAGGAGGATCAGAATCAGAAGGCAATGTGAAGTTGGAAACAGAGGGATAAAAGGTGGTGCAATGAAGGGCCACAAGTCAGGGAATGCAGGCAGCTTTAGAAGCAGGACAAGGCAAGAAAGTGGATTCTCCTCTAGAGCCTCCAGAAGGAACACAGGCTGCTAACACCCCGATTTTACCACACTGACACTGATTTTTGAACTTCTGACCTCCAGAACTGCAAGATAATCAATTTGTGTTGTTTCAAGCCACTGAGAATTTGTCATTTGCTACAGTGGCACTAAAAACTACTAGAAGAACTCACTGAGACATATTGAGTCTGTACAATGGCAGGGACCATTTCTAGGTAGGACTATCTTCAGGGTGTGGTAGTACTGGATCTGGAGAGTTGACTGCCAGCATCCTTCCTCCCTCCCCCTCCCTGAACCCCAGTGCACTGTGTGCCTCCTCCACTGCAGCCCAGGTGACTCACAGGAAGCTGGCCCCATCCACACTACAGGGAAGGGGTCTGTCATGGAAGCCAGTCATGTTCCTCCTGGGCCATTCACACAGCCAGCTGCACGACAGTCAGTGCCTTGTTACTGTTCTATGAGAGACAGTAACCTAGGTTGTCCCACACACACAAACGGGAAGGGCTTTACAGAAATATCTGGGTTGTCTCTGAATGTGAACAAGAAAAGCAGTGCCCCCACTGCGGGCAGCCATCACACAGTCAGCAGGGGGTGGAAGACAAACTGGCCAGAGGGAAAGGGCACAGTAGGGAAAAATGGAGAAAATCATGGAGACAGTGTGAATAAAACACATTCTCTGCAAGCACTGCCATGAGCTGCTTCTTCATGAGATTGAAGGTTTTTTTTTTTTTTTTTTAATCTTTAAGACAGTTTGAGTTAGGATGAGACAACCATCCAAACTGATTCAGGAGGTCAGACTTTACGGAAACTAAGAAATCCAGATAATAAAAGTAGATGACTCACATGTGTGAAAAGTTTCCTTTCCCACTAAGGGCGGGGGGAAAACTAGAACCTTGAATTTGTGGCTATTCCATTATTCTTGCTATTTTTCATCACTCAAATGTATTTTTCAAGAATGAGGAAATTATTCTCAATAAATACAGTGATGGTTCCCTGAAAATTTGTAACCAAGTAGGGAACAGTCAGAGTCTCTAAACAGATTGTTTTGAATTGACTTAACAATCACACAAAATAGACTGTAAAATTTATCAAAGAGTGGGGCTGAGTTTCTTATATATGATTTCATGCAAATTTTTGTCTACCTGATGATTTTTAGTTTTTGTCTACAGGGTGAGTGAATAAAGGTGTCTCAGCATGGTCCAGAACTAATGGTGTTCCCTGGCTCACTATGAAATCCAGGGTCATTTCTGTTTCCTTTTCCATGAACTTCTCCTTCCTCTCATTTGGTCTGTTTTTCAATAGGACTGTTTGTCTTCTTCTCAATTTGTAGGCACGTCAGAGACATGAACTCCTTGAACAGCTGATGTTACAGATGCTTTTCACAGCCTGTTGCCCACATGCAGCTTTACTCTTTTTTGATATACAAATCTTTTTCAAATTTTTAAAATAAAGAGGCATGTCATTTCTTCTATGGTCTGTGGGTCTTATCTCTACCTAAGGTAGTCTACCACTTCCCAAATTTTTACATGCCCCTAGATTGTCTCCAAATTCTTTATCATTTTGTTTGTAGAGTTAGAACTTAAACCAATTTACAAGGTTAATCAACCTGAAATCTCCTTACATATGTGATAGGAAGCAAGAGTTCTAAGAAAGAGAGTTCTTTCAGCTCTGAGGGATAGAGCTTAAAGTCAATATTCAATGATAATATGTCTCATTTTCTAGAAGGAACTGGTGGTTTCTGTTTGGAACTCTGACAATTTTTTCTTAGTCCCTTAAAGTCAAATAGGTTTACGTCTGTTTTGGTTTGAGTCTGTTCAGCTAATTCTCCCTGGGACTTGAAGGCTTTATGAACTGAAGGCATGACTGTTTTTCAGCTCAAGTAAATGCTGCATTAGTTCAGTTATAACTTCTGTTATTTTCTCCTTTTGTCCTCAGGGTACTTGCAAGGTAGATTTGGACCTGACCTCAGATCTTACTTATTCGTTTCTCATTTCCATCTCTTTGAAATTTTCCTCAGTGTTCTGGGATATTCCTTTGGAAAATCAATTTTGTGGGGCACCTGGGTGGCTCAGTGGGTTAAGCCACTGCCTTCAGCTCAGGTCATGATCTCAGGGTCCTGGGATCGAGTCCTGCATTGGGCTCACTGCTCGGTGGGGAGCCTGCTTCCTCCTCTCTCTCTGCTTGCCTTTCTGCCTACTTGGGATCTCTCTCTGCCAAATAAATAAAATCTTTAAAAAAATCAATTTTGTTCTCAGCAGTGATCATTACTGTTTACAGGGTTCCTATTACATGTTACAACTAGTGAATTTAAGTTTCAAATCTTTCTTTTATTTTTATGTTTTAAAAGATTTATAAAATTTATTTGACACAGAGAGACAGAGAGTAAGTGAGCACAGACAGGGAGAGTGGCAGAGGGAAAGGGAGAGGGAGAAGCAGACTCCTCACTTAGCAGGGACTCCCCACACCCCACCACAGGGTTTGATCTCTGGCAGACATTTAACCAACTGAGCCATCCACGCACCCCAAAGCTCCCTTTCAAAATCTTCAGTAAGTATTTTGCTGCTCTTTACTGTAACTGTATCCCCCTCAGACTTCTTGACAATAAGTTTGTCTAGCTCTGTAGTCAGTTCTTAATCAATGAGGACACGTGCTCTGGACCTCAGTTTGGTGCTTCTCCACCAAGATGCTACCTGACACTCAGGTGTGTGAACTCTTGCAGCTCAGGCCTAGTCACACTTTTGGGAACTCTGGGGCATCAGCGAAGCTACTCTAAGGGGACCATGCTTTGTGCATAAAAGCAGGCCCCTGCCATGAAGCAGCCCCTCTCAAACCTCCCCAAGTTGTCCTTCCTTACACTGCACAAAGTCTCTAAGAAACTCAACCTGCTGGGAAAGCCCATTTCTCTATGACCAAGGACCACAAGAGAGGGAAGGTATACCATGGGCCCCACACAGAAAGAGGTCTTCACTGAAAGCCTTCTAAAGAGAGTCTGCCTTTTCTTCCAGGCATTCCATCATGGCACCTCAAAATCCTGAGATCTCTTCCACTGCTCCCTCTGAGATGCCAAGAGGCACTTGGCAGTCAAATAGGTCCTTCCCACAGCCCACCTACATGATTATTGAGGGCCTGCCTGGTGCTGGGGATGGGTGAAGGCAACACAGGCCCCTGGTCTTATGCTCTGATGTCACTGGCTCTTGAGCAAAGGAAGGAAAATGAGAGGGTCCAGGAGACTGCACACAACATCATGTTTTCAGAACATCTCCCTGGCCCCCAAAATCACCTTGTCATGGCAATGTCAGCAGGGCATGGCAAGTGCTATCTCAGAAGTCCCTCTCACACCTCAGCAACAGAGAGAGAGCCCACCCATAAACATAATCCCTAGAACCAGCATCCTTTAGGAACCCAAACCCCTATGAGTCAATTACTTTGGTATGTGTTAGTGTATTTTTACCTATGTAAAATATAAGAAAAAGAGGAATGACATACCTGTATGATTTGGGGCAGTACAGCAACTCGATTTTGAGTGTTTTGGATTATAGCTAGATACTTTTTTCCAAAAAGAAATTTATAATCCATTTAATAAAAACAATGTGAATTGCCATGTATGGAATTTTTATACTATAAATGTTTTCATTGTCTTGAGTTGTAGTAATGTACATACACTGGCGCTGGTCTCAAATGGGGGATGTCTGGAAGGAAACAGAATACATGATTAGCGGAGTGAGTGTAAGCCACCACCCTAAACAGTTCAATTTCTCACAAACATATACCTCAGCTCTATATTTGATTGGATGAATATCAACTAAAACTTTAAAATTAAAGTACCAGAAATTATTAGGGATGACATTTTTTGGTAGACTTGTTTCTGATTCTGCCTTGTGACCTGACAAAGGTGGGATGGTGACTCCTGTTACTGCTTGCTTATTATAGCTATGGCATACAGCGGTGGAAGTACTAAGTACTAAGCCACTAGAAAATTTGAGAAAGGATAAGCAATTCTAATAGTAAGGATATTTTCACATACATTATAACTAATTTAATATTTTAGGACTGAAACAAATCTAGAAGAATGTACAGACATTCTTCATCATTTCAGGTACTTTAACATCCAATACTACCCTAATCCAATCCATGGGACTTTAGTTTTATAGCCTTTTCCTTGTCGATGAATCTGAAGAATAGAATCAGTATAAACTACTTTATGTCTGAAAAAATTCATCTTTGAATTTTGACTTGACCAGCTCCACAGAATTAATAACAAGTCCCTTTCTTGGTGCAGCCACATTGGGAAACAGTGTGGAAATTCCTCAAAAAAATTAAAATGGAGCTGCCCTATGACCCTGCAACTGCACTCGGTATATACCAAGAAGATACAGATGTAGTGAAAAGAAGGGCCATCTGTACACCAATGTTCATAGCAGCAATGGCCAAAGTCACTAAAGTGTGGAAATAACCAAGATGCCCTTCAATGGATGAATGGATAAAGATGTGGTCCATATACAATATGGATTATTATGCCTCCATCAGAAAGAATGAATACCCAACTTTTGTATCAACATGAACTGGTCTGGAAGAGATTATGCTGAGTGAAATAAGTCAAGCAGAGTCAATTATCATATGGTTTCTTACTTCTGGAGCATAAGGAATAACACAGACGACATTGGGAGATGGAGGGGAGAAGTGAGTTGAGGGAAATTGGTGGGGGAGACAAACCATGAGAGACTGTGGACTCTGAGAAGCAAACTGAGGGCTTTAGAAGGGAGGCAGGTAGGGGGTTGGGTGAGCCTGGTGATGGGTATTATGGAGGGCACATATTGCATGAAGCACTGGGTGTGGTGCATAAACAATGAATTCTGGAACACTGAAAAGAAATAGAATAATAAAAAAAAGTCCCTTTCTCCTTTAAATTTCATAATCAATACAAAAAGTTACATGGTATTGGACTTGAGCTACTACTTGCTGTATGTTCAGCTCTCTTACTTTCTTTTTCTTTTTTTATTTTCAGCATAACAGTATTCATTGTTTTTGTACCACACCCAGTGCTCCATGCAATCCATGCCCTCTATATTACCCACCACCTGGTACCCCGACCTCCCACCTTTTATATACCTGGAGGCACTTGCAAGAGGCAGACAAGTTCTCAATAAAGAACTTTAATTCAATATATTAAAGTATACTATGTTTTCCACAGTGAATATAGACTATTTATCAAATCAGAATCAAGTTCTGAAAAAAATACCCATATACAGATAGCTAACAAATACACAGCCCGGTACCTCTAAAGGTTAGTACTTCTACATATTTCAAAAGGCATCAAGTTTTTGCTGCTTTCCCCTGATCCAAGCATGCACATTTGTGTGTATGTAAGTAAACACCCAAAGACAACTGAATTAGTAGTCCACATTCACCACATGGATTAATGCCTGTTTTGATCTCTTTCCCTCCCAAATTGTTTCTGATTATTCACTTTAACTAATTTTGCCTGCTTTCCAATAATAGGGAGAAGAAAATTTGCTTCCCCACCCAGCACTAATCAAAGGGATACTTATGTCCTGTGAGCCTTCATTTTTCATAGGGGAAAACAAACAAACAAACAAACAAAAACCCAAAAAACCCTTAGCAGTGAAACTAGAAATTCCCTCATGTTTCCTTCCTTTCTGGAGCTTACTGCCCTTAGGTTGCACAGTTGCCCAAATATTGGCCCCTCCATAAGAAGCTGTAAGTAGCACGTAGAGGATGAAAGATTCAGGATATAAGGAAGGGCTACTCTGGGCAGTTGCATGGCCTGGGATGGTCTGCCTCACCACTGGGCAAGGTCTGGGGTCTGGGGTCACCATACCTCAACACCGTTAAGAGAAGACTTCAACGAGAATGTTTATTTCAACATCTTTGCATGAGAAAATAAACACTGCCTTCAATAAACAGTTTCAATTAAAAATTAAAATTTTAAAACTTAATTTTAAATATAATTATACCAAGAAGAATCATGACACATGTTGAATTATTTTAGGAGCCACAGTCTTCCTGAGGTACAAATAAATAGTTTGTACAAATAGGTAAAATCATTTATTAGGAAACTTTAAACCTCTTACAATAAAGTTACCATTAAATATAAGAATAAAGTGACTATTTTGCTTAAAAATAAACAAAGGTCACTTTGAAAGAGAATGGCAGCTTCCCTGTGGACATCCTCTATACCCAGCCCAATCAGTACTTACCAAGTACAAGTTTGTAGATTTTGCTAACATGGTAAATGATGGAAATAAATGAGGAAGACAATATTTTCAAAACAGTGTAAAAAGAACTTTAAAACAAGTATCTTGATTCTCCTTATTCTTCCACTCTAATTTGTAGCCTTTGGATAATATGTGGGAAAGAACATATATACATTTAAATTTTAACTTAAATGTCTACTGAAATAAAATGCTATCTTATTAAAATTCCTATCCAAAATTTAAAAAAAAAGTCATGGTGACAAATAATGTTGACAATCATGTAATGTAATCCTATCTTAAAACTCAAATTATGCTAAGAATGAATATTTCAAAACTAAATGGTTCACTTTGTTAAAAATATTCTTACTGAGTATTAAAAAAATCACCCAATGGTATCATGTTTTTAAACTCATTCTACTCATCATGCCTGTATTTTATCCTACCAGTTCTCTCTAATGACAGCATTCTTTCTTGTCTGCTCTCCTCTCTCATTTCCTTTCACCAGCACCAAAAACACAAAGACTCCAAAGTCCTGAGAGCAGACTGAAGTATCCCTTTGCCTTCTAGAAGCTGTGCATTTTGACCCTACTGGTCCATTCCACCTGCCCAATAGGCAAGATTGCCCAATAGGACAGTGCATTCAGGAAGGGAGGCAAGGACAGAATCTTGAGGGATAGCAGAGAGAAAGAATCACCTTAAGAAAACTGGCAAGAATTCCTATCTTACATTGAGGTCTTCCATCCATTTTGAGTTTAATATTTTGTTCTGATAACACAACTCTGGGTGGGATCCGAGATGGCTCCTCAGTGGGGACACATCACCAGGAAGACCACACCATGATTAGAATTTAGAATCTTCGGCACCCCCACCCCAACCCCTACATTCCCACAGAGAGGGGAGGGGGCTAAAAGCAGAGCACATCTATGTAAGGAAGCCTCCATAAAAATCCTCATAGCAGGGACGCCTGGGTGGCTCAGTTGGTTAAGCAGCTGCCTTCGGCTCAGGTCATGATCCCAGCGTCCTGGGATCGAGTCCCACATCGGGCTCCTTGCTCAGCAGGGAGCCTGCTTCTCCCTCTGCCTCTGCCTGCCATTCTGTCTGCCTGTGCTCGCTCTCTCCCCCTCTCTCTCTTTGATAAATAAATAAAATCTTTTAAAAAAAATCCTCATAGCAGGGGTTTCAGGAAACTTCCAGGTAAGTCAACATATCCAGGTACCATGAGGGGGATAAAACCCAGCTCCACAGGAATAGACATTCCTGTGCTTGGGACCCTCCCAGACTGTGCCCTTTGTGTCTCTGCATCTGACTGTTCATCTGTATCCTTTATCATATCTTTCATAAATTGCAAATGAAAACAAATGTTTCCCAGAGTTCTGCGAGCCACTCAGTTGAACCGGAGGAGGAGTTGAAGGAACCTCTGATTTGTAGCCAAGTTGTAGAGAAGTTGTGGGTAACCTGGGCTCCTCCTACTTATGACTGGCACCTGAATGTGATGGAACAGTCTCACGGGACTGAGCCCTTAACCTGTGGGATCAGATGCCATATCAAGGCAGACAGTGTCAAAGCTGAGTAAAACTACAGGACACCCAGCTGGTGTTGCAGAGTTGCCTGGTGAGGGAAAAATCCACAGCCTCAGCCACAGTGTTAGAAGTGAAGTGTTCTGTGTGAATATGGTAATATAAAAGCAGATGGGAGAACTGAAATGTTTGCTTGACATACACTGTCACACAAAATATTATGTATGCCAGGTCTTTGCTGATGTGATATAGCACATATTCAAGTTCTAGTGAAATATCATAAAGAGTCAACTCAAAAAACAAACAAACAAACAAGCAAACATACAAAATATGAATGAGCTGGGAGAAAATAAGCAATGTTTCCTCTTTCCTATCAAGAGAAAGACCATTCCTGAATTATCCAAGATTTTGCTTTTACCTGAATAACCATACAGTTCAATAGTACTTGAAGGAAAAAGCATGTTTGGTCCTCAGCGATCCTTTCCCCTGATATGGCCGGCAAGAGTGGAGTGATTCTTGTGGATATATCTTTGCTCCAGAGTGGGGAAAAAAAGGAGTTCTTTCACCAACGTTCAAAGGGTTTTTAAAAAATGGCCTTCATTAAAATACATCTGCCCCTCCTTTGGAACCTGCTCACGCTACACTCCAGGCCAGCGAGCATCAAGGGGTTGGAAATACGGTACAAACTCCCATGAAGCCACCTCTCCCTCTAAACTATTCTTCTCTCTGCCAAATTCTGCTTCGGTCAGCCTAAGGATCAAATACCTGTCTTTGGGCAATGAAGTGATGTGCATTAATCAATCATTGGCCCTAACTGGCAAGTTCCTTAAAAACTCATGGGACACAGATGGTTGCCATGACTTTCCCAGGAAGCAGCTACTGTCTTTCCATGAATGCGGCATGAAAATACAGGGCTGGGTGAGCAGATGAATGTCCACTCGTGAAACAATCATGCTGAGGACAATAAACAGTAGTTTTGGATGGCAGATTTAAATTTCATTCACAGCCAAGGAAACACTCCAGATACATGATGTGTCTCCACTTCCTGTTGTTCCCAACATCTGAGTCCTCCCTTCCATTCCTGTTTCCACCACTTCAGTAAATGTCTCCCATCCTCATTGCATATAAAAAAGGCTCTGATTCTTTCTATTCTAATGTCTGTAAGACATTACTGTGAACAAGAGCAGGGGATAATTCCTCCTCCAAACCCATCTACGAAATAAAGGGTTCTATTCAGGATCCTGACAAGCTGAGGAATCCCTCAAGAGAACTTCCAGAGTCATTTCAACCTGTAAGGCTGGCTAAAATGTTCCTCACCATCCGCCACACCAGGGCTAGGACTGATGAGTGTCTCCACCATGCAGGTCCCTAAGGATGACATGATCGCTGGGAAACCAGGCACGAGGCAAGCAAAAATCAGCACCTGCTCTTCTGCAAAGTTTGTCTGAAGTGCTTGAAGCCACAGAAGAAACAGATTGACTCCTTCAGATCTTACCTAAAAACAAAATTAAAGGTGACAAAATTAAACACATGTTTATGCAGAGATGCACTGCAATGCAGATTCAGTTCTGAGAAAGAAAAACTAGAAGTTAAAGGTACCGTTAAACTCCTGCACCAAGTTCTTAGTGACAAGAAATCAGGCGTGCTGCAAGAAGCCCAAGGGTGAAGAGTTGGGGTCTGGAGCCACAGTGCCTGGTTCCAATGCAGGCTCTGCTTTTTGCTTTTTGCTTGCTTAGCTGTGGCCAGTGGAGAACCACCAAACTTCTCCCTTTGCATCAGTCTCTACCTCTGAAAAATAAGGATGATAAAAGAATTTACCACAAAGTGTTTGCACAGGGATAAGTGACTTACAACAGTGCCTGTATCATCAACTGTCATTTAATCACAAAAATAATGCAAAGACAATCATCCTCCAAATTTACAGTGTGCTTTGAATAGTGTTTTTTCTATAATATGCTTATGTATCATGGAAAGTTCTTGAAAAATCTCCGAGCTTAATAAGACCTTAAAGACCTGGCTCAGTTATTTGACCTTGAAGCCCATATATTAGGCATTTCTACATCAGCCCTCCTTTTTTTTTTTTTTTTGCCTGTGCAGATAGCTACCTTGAGGGCTGCCACCAAATCATCACTTCCACAAAGAACCATTCAGAAATTTCTGGAACTCATATCATTGCTGGACTTCTGGCATAAGTCCATTGTTCCTGGTGGATGCTTCCAGTAGTAGGAAATGGAACATGCTCAATGAGGGCAGGGGGTTGTGTTTGACTTGCCCACTGCCATATCTCCAGCACCTAGAAAGGTGCCTGAAACACATAGCTGGCATCCAGTAAATGTGTGCAATAAATGAGTGAACTAGACAAAAATAGATATGCACTGGTAGATGTGGCCTGTGGAGTACAGCTTCAAAAGCAGGAGAGTATTGAGAGTCCTACATGGTAGGTTGCATGGCACTGAGTTAAAGAAAATGGGTCCTACAATCAGACCAAAGGTTAAACCTCGAAAGTTGTGCGATCTTGGACAAGTCACCTACAAGAACAAAGACCCCTGTCTTCTATTGATAACAGCTGGGAAGAGAGAATCCATTTCAGAACGAAAGGGGACACAGGACGGCTGTGTACGACACTTATATTGTGGTCAAGATGGCAGTGTGAATTCACTTCATGGGGTCCCACACCATCATCCCTCACTACCATTTGAAATACATGGTAATAAGAGATGAAATATATATATATATATTTTTCAGTGTAACAGTATTCGTTGTTTTTGCACCACACCCAGTGCTCCATGCAATCCGTGCCCTCTCTAATACCCACCACCTGGTTCCCCCAACCTCCCACCCCCTACCCCTTCAAAACCCTCAGATTATTTTTCAGAGTCCATAGTCTGTCATGGTTCACCTCCCCTTCCAGTTTCCCTCAACTCCCTTCTCTCGATCTTCCCTTGTCCACCATGCTATTTGTAATGCTCCACAAATAAGTGAAACCATATGATAATTGACTCTCTCTGCTTGACTTTTTTCACTCAGCATAATCTCTTCCTGGAAGAGTTTATATATATATTTTTTTAAAAGATTTATTTACTTACTTATTTATTTGACAGAGAGAGATCAAAAGTAGGCAGAGAGGCAGAGAGAGAGGAGGAGGAAGAGGGCTCCCTGCTGATGCAGGACTCAATCCCAGGACCCTGAGATCATAACCTGAGCTGAAGAAACAGGCTTAACCCACCCACTTAGCCACCCAGGTGCCCCTAGATAAAACACATATATTTTTTAAAGATTTTATTTATTTATTTGGCAGACAGAGATCACAAACAGGCAGAGAGGCAGGCAGAGAGAGAGGAAGGGAAGCAGGCTCCCTGCTGAACAGAGAGCCTGATGTGGGGCTCAATCCCAGGACCCTGGGATCATGCCTTCAAGCCGAGCCGAAGGCAGAGGCTTTAACCCACTGAGCCTCCCAGGCACCCCTAGATTAAATAATTTTTTTTTAAGAGAAGAGAAAAGTTAGCAAGTGAACCTCGGTAAAAAACAAAACAAAACAAACAAAACCCAAAACTGACAAACATCTCCATGAAGCAGCAACCGCAGAAATTCTCAGTGATGCACAGATGTGTAGCGACAGGAAAAGATGTCTGGAGGCTGACTTCAAGGAGGACAAGTCGCTCCCACTGGAGATAAAGGCAGACAGAAAGGCCTGCTCGCTTGCTGCCTGAAGCCACAACTTCAACTGGGCTGCGGACTTGATTGCACACCACTTGCTTCACCACAACACTGTGAGGTTTCCAGTAGCTCATTACATCTAAACACTACTGACTCCTTTAACAAGGTTTCCCTTCCAGATTGCCCCTGACTTACAGGGATAGGCAGTAGGTGTCCCTCCACGTGCTCCTTCCAAATTCTCTCCTCTCTCTGCTTTCTTCTGATCCACTTTTTATTTATGGGCTAGCTTTACAGGATATCCCTTCTGTGATTAAACAGGTCTTAATAATTCTACCTTTTGTAAAGGAAGCCTTCCCCAATTATTTAGATGTTGATAAATATTTACCTCTGAATCTCCATAAATCATCACTTTATATGGCACCAACATGTAGAAAATAAGAATGAAGTTACCCAATTTTCAGAATGAACCATACAAATGACAACCTACCATCTAAAGCCAGAGACAGAAAGCGAACATCTGCATAAACTAAAGTAATGCGGGTTCCTTATTCATTCATATTTATTATGCAAAATGGAAGTTTTAGGAAGATTAGAATAATGCATACTTGTTCTATTATATAGGCAACTAATCCTCTGTAGATGGTAATGTATCCATAACTCCATCTCCAATCTAGAATTTCTGAACACGAGGAGAGGGTATTAAAATCTCCTCTGTGGGAGGCAGAGCATTACAGTGTCTGGCTCTGGCCTTCCTGCTGCAGGAGGAGACTTGCAATTAGTGATGGCAAATGGAATTCACAAAACATTTCTGGGCTTTAGAAGACATTGGAAAACTAGCAAAGGACTTAGAAAATGGTAGGAAAGGAAGCAGGAAGAGGGAGGTGGCAGAAACAAGTGAGCCAAAACCTGATCTGTAAGCAACAAGCTCAAGAAAAACAAATCAGGGTGCCAGAGAACAAATGCCATTTTCACTGCAGGATCTCTACAGGCCTGTGCCCTCCAGACCCCGTTCCCACCACACGGTAAGTTGGGGGAACTGAACCTGAGATTTCCTTAATAAACCAGGACCCTCAAATGGAACCAAAGTGATCCCAACCAAGAACACTCCCAGCCTCCTGGCAAAGGAAAGACAAACCCTCCAGGAAAAAACAGACAGACAAACAAACAAACAAACAAAAAAAAAAACACACCAAAAAACAGAATTAAAAGAGATTACATCTATGTTCCAATAAATCTGGTCTCAAAATCCCTTCACAGAGCATGCAAGAAATGAGGCCACTGTGAGAGACAGAAGACTGAGGGAAAATGAAGACTTTAGACACTGGAATGATCAGATACAGAATAGAAAATATTACATGTTAATTGTTTAAGAACACAAAAGAGGTTTAAAAATAAAGAAGGATCAAGAGCCTAACAAAAGCAACAGGCCAAGTGTGAACATGGAACTGAAGGAAGTTAAACAGGGACCAAAAATCACTGAGACGTAAAACACAACAGAAAACACACCAGAATGGTGGGGCAGTAGATGAGCCCCGAATGAAGGACTTCACAACACTGCACCAAGAAGTGAAGACATTCCCCAGAATGCAACACAAGGAGGCAGGAGAAGAAGATGAACGCCAGCTTGAGAGACACGAACAACAGACGGGAGGTTTAAATAAGAATCCTGGGAAGTACAGCAGAAGGACAGAGTCAAAATTTCAGAAGAAAACAGCTGAGGATATTACAGAAATGATAAATCCAGAAATACAGGAAATGCACAGATACCAAGCAAGATGAGAAATCTTCAATTAAACATTTTGTGGTAAAGCTATAGAACACCAAAAACTAAGAAAAGGTTTTAAGGAAAAGGCATTTAAAGGAATGAACAGGGTGGAAACAGGGTTTAAAGCTGCTACAGTGGTAAGGAGATGCTAGTAAAATGGTACCTGTAAAGGGTGACAGGAGTATTTTTACTGCCACTACTGCTAATACTGTGTCTAATGCACATAACAACTGAAGACTGCGAAGGTTAAGCTGGAGCAGAAAAAAATTAAACGAATTATGACCCTCAAAAGAAGGATCATGTTGGGGCGCCTGGGTGGCTCAGTGGGTTAAGCCTCTGCCCTCAGCTCAGGTCATGATCCCAGGGTCCTGGGATCGAGCCCCGCATCGGGCTTTCTACTCTGCAGGGAGCCTGCTTCCTCCTCTCTCTGCCTGCCTCTCTGCCTACTTGTGATCTCTGTCTGTCAAATAAATAAATAAAATCTTTTTTAAAAAAAAAAGAAGGATCATGCCAATGAATTTCACAACTCTGGTGATCACTTTAAAAGCATCTCTTCTTTTTATCATAGCATTTGTATCATGTCCAGGATGAGATATTACAGCACACATGATAGAATATTTTAAAACAATAGTCCATTTTGCTCAAACTCCATGTTGAAAGCAAACGACTCTGTCAAACACTTTGAAGAAGGTAAAAGTAGTGGAACCATGTTTTGTCAAGAAAGCCCAGGGAGAAAAGCAGGTAGTAAAACCAAGTAGCAGTATCGAGGAAGGGCAGCCTCAGGAAGAAAATGAACACCGTTTTCTTCTGCTTTGTTCTCTTTTTTGTTTTCTTGTTGTTGGTATCTTTTTTTTTTTTTTTGGTCTTTCCCAGAAATCACTTCATATATATACATTTATCTGTTCAACTTCAGTGAAAGTTGGGAGGAAAAGGGCCAGAACTTTTGAATGGTTGTCTTCAGCTGAGTGCTTATTTTCTTCCTTCAGTTTCTCTGGGGTTTCCCACTATTCTTCAATAAACATGTGTTGCTTTCTGGCAGGGTAAAGCCAAATGCATTTTTAAAAGAAGTAATGGCAGGTCATCCGTCCATCCAGATCAGGAGAGAGCCCATACCAGAAAAGGCAGAGAGGGTAGTAGACTCCCCTCTGTGAGTTCCTGCCCTCTTGGTCTTTCCTCAGCCCTTGCTCTCTGCTATGTCTCTCCAGTCACACCCCAAACCCAGAGAAACAAAAGGACTCTTCAAAACTTAAACCCTGTGAGAAGGGCCACGCGGAGGCAAGGAGAGCGCTGTAAGACTCTGAGCCATGTGGTCTGTATCTGAGACTGCACATCTCCTTGAGCCACGTTCCATTCCCTCCATGCCTAATGTTGGCCTTGTGTTCTACAGAAGCAGTCAGGGCATCCATACACTCCTCTCTGTGTGCTTTTCTGTATACCTGATCCCATCTCAACCCATAACATCCAGCAGCATGCACCATCTGTCATCTCCCTTCAGTCAACCTGCAAATAGGTAAACACAGCCTGTAAAACCCACCCTTGTCCAAGCTATGTCTGGAGTTATGATCGTCTGTGTCTTTACCATCAAACTTTCTAAAAGGCTATTCTTGTGTGTGACCTCCATGGTCTCACGCCCAGGCACTCTATCTCTATGTCTGGCTTAGGACTCCACTACTCACCTCCCATTTTCTTTCAGTACTCAGTGACAACCTCCTCGATCTACCCCCACCCCCTAATCAAGCTGCTTTGCAACTTTTCACATCATCGAACATTGCTGACATTTCATTCCTTGAAATCTCTCTTCTCTAGACATCTGTGCAAAAATGCCTTCCTGGCATCAAAGCCATGTCCCTCCCCTTCCATCCACTACTCCTTTATTCTTCCCCTTTATCTGCCCAAGAAAAGAAGGAATTACCCTAAATCCTTAACTGTCACTCTCTCTACAAGGAATATATCCCTTGGCAACAGCATGATTGCATCTCTCTTCCCCCAAGCACCCATTCCTACATTTTGACTGTCCAACCAGAACCTACACCTGCACGTCCAACAGACACCTCAACTCAGATTGCCTAAAGCTGCACTCCTCCTCTTACCTCCTGCACCTGGCTCCCTTCCTGAGTTGCCACGACTGTTGTGGCAGTTGACACATCAGACTCAACATTCTGAACGCACGGAGGCACCCCTAAGCCTACTGCAGCATTTTATTTTCCATAGCCGAGATATGGAAGCAGCCCAAGTGTCCAGCAACAGAAGACAAAGTGGTACATACACACAATGGTATATTACTCAGCCATCAAAAAGGATGAGATCCTGATATTTACAACAGTATGGATGTACCTAGAGGGTATTGTGCTAAGCAAAATAAGTCAGACAGAGAAAAACAAATACTGTATCTCCAGGGATGAATCCTTAAAAAATGCCCTACATATTCAAGTTTTAAGGCAGGACCAGAAGCAACAGTTTTAGCATATATCACCACGATATAAAATAAAATCTTTAAAAAAAAAAAAAAGGAAATAATAGGACAACAGCAATTAGGGTAAAAAGACTTAACAACTGTCTTGCTCAACATCACCAGCACTACACCAGCTACACGTCTGACCCCCAGACCAGCATAGCAGGTGTGAGGACAGGTCCAAGCAGAGAAAGTGTTACTTGTCACATTTTTTGAAAAATGATAAACAGAAGGGATGCCTGGGTGACTAGGCTCATTGAGCGGCCAACTCTTGATCTCAGCTCGGATCTTGATCTCACGGTGGTGAGTTTGAGTTCCACACTGGGCTCTGCACTGGGTGTGGAGCCTGCTTTAAACTAAACTAAACTAAACTAAAATAACACCTCTGTCAAAAGTACGTGAATTCACAACTTACATGTAAGTCAAGTTCTACTTGTTCTAAGACAGCATGAAAACCAAGATGTCGTTAGCAAGACAGGAAGCAAGATAAATTGTGTATTCCATGTGCCGTGAGATGACTCCAACTGCATCCAAGTCAGCCATGGCCCTCCACACATCTGCAAGAGAGGGTATATTATCCACATTAGCACAGAGGAAACCAAGGCTCAGAGAGGTTAAAAAAAAAAAAAGAGTCCAAGATCATAGCATCATTTAGCAGCGTAGCCAGAATGTATAGGAATTACCTCAAAACAGGCCACACTAGTGGAAGAATACCTTAGTGTGGAGTTATGAAAACCCAGGTAGAAAGCTGCCTCAGAAAGGCAGATAATCAATAAAGGAAAAATAAAGAGGCGCCTGGGTGGCTCAGTCGGTTAAGCATCTGCATTGGGCTCAGGTCATAAATAATCCTGGGATCTTGCCCTATGTCAGACTTCCTGCTCAGCAGGGAGTCTGCTTCTCCCTCTGCCTCTGCTCCCCATTCATTCTCATAAACAAACAAATCAATAAAATCTTACCCCAAAAAAAGAAAAAAATAAAGATTATAAGCTTACAATAAAGATATGAATGATGAGTCAAAGCTTTCAGTGACACGCCCACACCTGCCTACAGTTCTCTGGCTAAAACATGGGTGGAATTGATGGGGTTAGAAGAACAGGAGGCACATAGGCCCGGACAGCACAGCCCCAGCAGATGCAGAATCCTGGTGTAGGATTAGCTAGCTTTCATTGTCCTTTAAAATGTCAAAGCTAAAGAAATCTGGTAGGGTTATTGAAGTCTGATCCTGGGGGATGCCTGGTTGGCTCAGTCTGTTAGGCAGCAGCCTAACATGACTCAGGTCATGATCACAGGGTCCTGGGATCAAGTCCGACATCAGACCCCTTACCCAACCAGAAGCCTGCCTCTCCCTCTGCCTGTTGCTCCCCCTGCTTGTGCTCTCTCACTGACAAATAAATAATCTTTAAAAAGAAAGAAGAAAGAAAAAAAAAGAAAAGAAAAATAAAATCTGATCCACAGTATAGAACAACACAAAGGATGGTACTTTCTTGGGCTGATTTCTGTTTGTTTGATTTTAAGTAGGTTTCACAGCCAGCACGGACACTAGTGCAGGGTTTGATCTCAGGACCCTAAGACCATGAACTGAGCCAAAGGCAGACAATCGATTAAGCCACCCAGGCACCCCACTTTCTTGGGTTCTAATGGGACTTTTCCTAGGTTCTAATCCTAGCTGTACTGGCTGCCAGGGGGAATGAAGTCCAGCACCACAAGAAAAGCATCCCAAGGCAGCAGTCCTCTGCAGAAGATTTGCTGGTGGCTGCCATCATCAAAGAGTCAGTGGGTGAAGTTGTTGAATCACAGTGGGAACAATGATAGCCACTGCCTTTTGGGTGTCACTGAATCATCCTACTCATCTTCAGGAAGCCTGGCCCTTCTCCAGTCAACGCAGCAAAAGCAAACTTGTTAGAAGAACAGGGGAGGGGGTCATCTCCCTCCCTCCCAGAAACTGAAGCAACCAGCCAAACAGTGCAGCACTGGAGTAAAAATAAAAATATGAAGGAATGTGGCTGCACCTGGGTAGCTCAGTCTGTTAAGCATCTGCCTTTGGGTCAGGTCCTGATCTCAGAGACCTGGGATCTGAGACCCACATCAGGCTCCATGCTCAGTGAGGAGTCTCCCTTTCCTTCTCCCTCTGCCCCCGCTCCTAGCTCATTCTCTCTCTCTCTCAAATAAATAAAATCTTTAAAATAAGAAATTTAAAAATGAAGGAATGAATCAAAATGCAGAATTCAGAAACAGAACTACAGATATAAAAACTACATATAAAAACCTGAAATATGACCCGGTGAGTGAGGAAGGATTATTAAATCATGATACTGTATGAATTGATTGCCAATTTTTTCTTAGAACATAGAGCACACTGCACTACACGAAAACGAAAACACAAAATTAGGATTGAATACAAAAACAAAATTATCAGTGTTATTCCATCAAGTGTTTCTCTAACCTACTGATCAAAACCTCAGTTCATCCTCCAAAAGAATCTGGGCACCACCTCAGCACACATGAACACATTTTCAGGCCACAGTTCACACTGCTCCAGTCCTCACTCTAAGTCCTGAGCCATGGGCTCCTCCAGGCAAAGCCACCACCAACTAGGCCCCTGCCCTAGAAATCCCCAAACCCAACCACTTCACAACAGGGAGACTCAGGGAGATTCAAATGGGCAGAAACGTGGGACTTTGACTTTTTTTTTTTAATTAAAAGAAAAATACAGCAAGAAACATTTCTAGCACAAAGTGAAGAGCTAATCTTTCACAATGTCGAGAGTATTAGAATTATCAATACACCATCAGTAGTTTGATAGGTCAAACAGGCCAAAAGCTGGAAACACAAGAGGAAATGCTCACAGCAAACAGACCTGAAAGCCAGGGCCTGGACCGGCTGACATGGCTCTGCCGCTTACCACAGCGAGAAAGTGTAACTTTCCTGGGCCTCAACTTCCCTCCTGGCCAGCAGGAAAGTGGCAACACCACAAAATTCATATCTGGTCGGGGATTACGTGAAAGGAGAATGCTCAGTGAGAGCCCCGCCACACCGCCCGTCCAGCCACAGTCTGCGCCCAGTGAATGGGAATTTCCTCTACTGCAGCCACACAAAGAGCTGAAGGATCTGCACAGGATGCCTGTTTATTTACCAGTCACAAAACCACGTTCTGCCATAAACAGAGAGGGCAAGAGACCCCAAGAGATGGGAATATCCCTCACCCTTGCCTGGACCAGGCTTTCAAGACAAGTTGGAAAGCCCACAGCAGCTCTGCCACTGACTCTGAATGAGCCTTTGGAAGACAACACCATCCCAAACAACAGTTTAATTTACTTCTCTTTAAAAAGCAGTGAGACAAGGTCTTGGCCACATCTTCATAAATTAACAGCTTAGGAGGCTAAACCCCAATGATTTAGTTATGTCCCCAGCAGGCACACCTCCACTCGTGGGCAGCTTCAGGGAGAAAGGGTGCCTCCCCATCCATGAGGACACCCTCTGACATTCATCTGAAGATGCTTCCTACCCATGGGCATTTACTCCCTGGAACCCCCCCCCCCATCTAAGTTCCTCTCTGGACGCTGCACGAGGCAACTTCCTCACACCCCCATCACCACTGCTGACACCGCAGCTACCCCCGAGCCTTCAAGCAGGGTGCACCTGTCTTTGCTGCCAAGCGTCCCATCAGCCCAGCTCCATCACTGATTTCTGTACCCATAATTAATTAACTTATGCATGTATGTATTTATTTATTTTTACAGCTTCATTTATTTTAGGGAGAGATAGACAGAGAGAGAGAGATACAGAGAGAGCACACACACACAAATACAGGGAGATAGAACCTCCAGCAGATTCTACACTGAGAGCAGAGCACACCTCAGGGCTCAATCCCACCACCCTGAGATCATGACCTTAGCTGAAACCAAGAGTTGGATGCCTCAACGACGGAGCCACCAGGCACCCCTCTGTACCCTTAATCTTAAGAAAAGACAGACACCGCTTCTTTCTGTCAGCCACGGCCTCATAAGCCATCTGTCACACAGCCAAAGTTTCCAGAGGGTAGGACCAGGTCTGCAACACCAGTGATGCCAGAGTATCTCCATAAAACTACATCTAGTGAGTACCAGGCTCTGCTCTAAGCTCCTAATATGGCCTTCTATTTTGTACCCGTCACAGACCTACATGCTAGGTATTATCCACAGTGCACAGAGGAGGACACTGAGGTCCATGGCTTACCCAAGTGATCTACTTTTATGTGGCAGCAGCAGGGGCCTGAACCCAAGTCTGTGACTCCAAGGCCCCTCCGTCAACTCTGTTACTCATGCAGCCCCAACACAGTCATCAAATACCTCCCTAAACCCTCATCCCTCCTGTGAAAAAGCATGGTCTTCTGCCATTTCCCAGATGGGAAGAAAGCCGGCGTGAGCCAGATATAGTGACCTGCCCATGATGGTACAGGCGATGTCCCCTCTGTTCTCCCCCCAACACCCATGTCATTCTGCACAAGGCCCCATGGGGTCCTTCATGCTTCCAGTGGAAAACTCTGGTGAGACCACCAGTCTCCTGGCAGGCCTTCAACTTGACCCTGGAGGACAGGACCAGTTAGGAGAAAGCAGCTAGTTAAGCCTCTGAAATGGGGTCCTACCACCCAGGAAAAGCCCCTTATCTCCAGGGCATCGCCCGTGTGAATTAGCTGGATTTGTAGAGGGCTCCACAAGCACCAGCCTTGCTGAGTCACTTTCTCTAAGGTGGTGGCTGAGACAAAAAGGACCCAGGAAAGAAAGGCATAGGCTGTTGTGGAACTGCAGTGCCTTGGCATCAACAATTCATGTGAGCAGCTGCCTCTGCTCACCAGATCTGCATTTTATGTGGGGCACACTGTTCAAAGTTTACACCCCCCATCTCTGTAACCTTCACGACAACCCCTGGAGCTCCCTGCACCATCATTACCACCTCACAGACAAGGAGACAAGGCATGAGGGGTGTGTAGAATGATGCAGCTCTGTGCTGGGGCCAACCGGGGGAGGACTCCCACAGGCTTGCTCTTCCCACTGCTGCAGAAGCAGCTGAAAACAATGAGTTTTTCAGTTTGCATTATGTAGAGTGGAAAAGTCAACCATGAAGGTCATTCAATTTTTAAATGGGTTATTCCTCAGGATAAAAACAGTTCCAAAAAATAATTTCCGAGAAGTTCAACATATTCCTCCTTCCAGGTGCCTGGAATGTGATGGAATGTTGTTAAAATAAGTTCTGGCCCATCAGTATGCCAGACAGAAACTGGAAGTAAGCTGTTGCAGGTCCCCAAAGGCTCCATCACAACCCTAAGGAGAAGACATATAACTTTCACTGTCCCAAAGTGGTTATGTTTAAAAAAAAAAAAAAGGCACAGGTGGAACATTTTAAATTACAGACTTTCAATGCAGGGGCAGTGGGGGCGGGTGGGGTGTCCCCCAACTACCCCCAAATGTTTCAGCTATATATAGTGACTTACCAAAGTGACTCATCACAAGTACCTACAAGGCGACTGACAGGCAACTGACCGGCAACTGACCGATGAGGAAGGTATTCGGACTGCTTAACAAAACCAACACAACTTAGAATTTTCATGATTAAGAAGAGAAAACCATTTATTAAACACTCGCCAGGCACCAAACCCGCTAGGCACTGTCACACGCTCTACTCATCACAAGGCTGCCAAACTCAGTGCAGAAACTGAGGCTGAGTAAGTCACCTAAGATCATGCAGCACCAGAAACTGGATTCCAACCAGTTCTGACATCATAGCCCACCCCAGCTTGTTGCAATGCTTCAGAACCTAAGCTTTGTGATGATCAATAAACTGCATGCTTAACAATGTTTACACATCTCTGTTAGAATTCAGGGAAAGGTTTATAAAAATGACATACACAAGGGGAAAAAATAATACAGTTTCTGGAGGCAGGCTGCCCAGGGTTCAAATCTTGGCTCCTCCACTTGCAAGCTGTGTGACCTTGGACTCTTTTAGCTCCCCTGTGCCCATATTTCCATGCATTAAAATGGTAGCCATAACAGACCCTATCTCCTAAGGCAAATAAAGCATTTTGGTGTTGTTGTTCTTGTTTTAAGATTTTATTATTTATTTGACAGAGAGAGAGAGACAGGGTGAGAGGGAACACACACAGGGGGAGTGTGAAAGGGAGAAGCAGGCTTCCCACTGAGCAGGAAGCCTGGTGAGGATTAGATCCCTGCACCCTGGGAGCATAACCTCAGCTGAACAACTGAGCCACCCAGGTGCCCACAAATAAAACATTGAGAATCATTCCTGGCATGAGTTAAACCTCAGAAGGTGTGGGCTAGTGTTACTTCTTGCTGGCCACTAGATAGAGTCAGCAGCCTCAGGCCCACTGTTTTAGCAACTCATTTGCATAAACAAAGCCCAGGCTCAGCCACTTTGTGCTTACCCTATGATTTCTTCCTGTCACTAACATCTCTCCTCACTCCTGCTCTGTGGCACTAAGCTCTGGGCCTCAACTTCCCATCTGTCAAATGAGGTGAGGAGCCCAGCTGATCTATCTGAGGTCCTTCCAGCTGGGCAACCTAGGGTTCTTGGTAACTCAGGGCCCAGAAATTTCAGAACCATCCTAACACAAACATTACCAGATGACACTCACTCAATTTCCTCAAATCTTCTCTTCCGTGTTATGTATAAATGCTTATTTTCATGGCAAATCTTCTCCAAGATCCCAGAGCTCCACGAGCACCCAGAATAGGCTGGGCAGGCATCCCCAGTGCTGAGGCTGGGGACATGATGGTCAGAAGCTCTGACCTCCAGGGGAGATGGATTCCAAATCAAGCTGCTCTGATAAGCAGGTCTTCCCTGTTAGAGAGGATTTCAACAGAGCACAGTTAAGAGGAAGTGCAGGTAAGAAACTCAGAACTTGGCCCACCGGACAGAGGGCAGTAGGACAGTGGGCCGGAGGAGTGACAGAGGGATTGAGAGGAATGGCACGATCAACAGAGGCCAGCCAAGGCAGCACTGATGCTCAATGTGAGAAGGTGGGCTGGGGATACACTGTGAAAATGGCTTCAAAGGCAGGAAGCAAGCCCAGCTCAGCACAAAGCAAAGTCCTGAGCAGGAACCTTCTGGGACCAGGTTGGACACTAAGGTGAGCTGAAAATGGCTGTGGCACCCAGTGCAGTCTGAATCTCACCCATGCCTCTCACAGGCTGGGTGACCCCGGACCAGTTATGCTATGTCCTTTAATGTTTCCTAAAGGGTATATTCACTCCATAACCCTGAGCCATGTTCTCATTTCGGTGAGTGTGGGAGGCCGCAATAAGGCTTGAGACGAGAACCAAACCAGACCCTGACTTGTGCCTCCTTTAAAGTCCAAATAACCTAACAAAAGGTTTAGGACGGGAAAAGTTCAGTAGCACTGGGCAAGAGTCTGTGCTATGTGTTGTGCGCTCGCCTACGTGACTTCCCACACGCTTACTAAACAAATGAGAACAATTCGGTTGGGCTAAAAAGTTCGTTGCTGGTCCTTGCTGCCTTAGTACAACCCATAATTTACTTTCAGGTTTGCTGTATTTGTACTGGCATCAGCCATTTGGCGTCATGAGGAACCATAGTTGCTTAACTAAACACAGATGTAATGTCACTATATATATGGCCTTAAGGCTTTGAATAAACTTAGCACTGTTGGACATCCTCCTCAGTGCTCCTCCTGTCCCCCATCTCTCTGCTTCTCGAGTTCTTTTCTTCATCCTCTTACCCTCATGTTCCTGGTTGATTTGTTGCGCCGGCCACGACAGGTGAGGATCTGATGGTGCCCACTATCTACAGAGATCCAATATATACAACTAGGACAGCCTGGAGGGGGGTGGGCAACCCAGGCTGGACAGGGAGTTAAGAAGGAGTCAGGAAGGGCGCCTGGGTGGCTCAGTGGGTTAAGCCGCTGCCTTCGGCTCAGGTCATGATCTCAGGGTCCTGGGATCGAGTCCCGCATCAGGCTCTCTGCTCAGCAGCGAGCCTGCTTCCTCCTCTCTCTCTCTCCGCCTGCCTCTCTGCCTACTTGTGATCTCTCTCTGTCAAATAAATAAAATAAAATAAAAAATCTTAAAAAAAAAAAAAGGAGTCAGGAAGAAGTCATTCCCACACTTGAGGCATGGGTTGGTACTGACCAGAGACACTGGGCAAGAGACAGTGTCCTAGGACTGCTGTAAGACTAGCCGGGTCCAGGCAAAGCGCCTAACAGTGTGTAGATGTAACCCATCTGTAAAAGGTGGACGGGGGGTGGTGGTTGCAGCTGTTTGAGCATCTGACTCTTTGTTTTGGCACAGGTCCATTCACCTGGCCCATTCACCTGTGCCTGCATGTGTTCTGTGGTGTGCTCTTTATCTCTCTCTCTCAAATAAATAAATCAAAAAAAAAAAAAAAAAAGGAAGTCAGGAAGGATCAGGAGACCTGCTGTGAAGGTCCCAAAGACTCCACCCTCCTCAACTAGCCTCCGGAAATAAAGTAAGTGGATGCCCAGGAGCCTCCTGGACACAAAACTTTCCAAAGCAAAGCTTTCAATTTCATACTGGAGAAAAGGTTGCTGTGCAAATTAAAGACAAAAAAGCCGGCCATGGTGGGGTGGGTTTGGACAGGGTTGGTCCTGTAGGGCTCTGGCCACTAAATGCCCACTTCCCAAGCCAGGAGCCTGGAGTCTGTGCAGCCAGTGCTTCCTGAGGCTTCCACATCATAGCCTCACTCTGAAGTTTCCTCCTGGAAGCTCCTTACCCAGGGAGGCCACCTGTGAGCACCCCCTCACACACACCCCAGTTTCTGCCCCTCCATCCAGCTGGAGTGAAGGATCCCCAAGCCTGCTCTCTCTGGTCTCTCCTGCACAGAGAGGAGTATGTGCCCTGGAAAGGAGGGTCCCTGAGGATACCTGAGTCCTTGGCCCAAAGACAGCTGGCTTGAGAATGTGGGGTTTCGGTGCTCTAGGCACAGCAGTTCCTAGAGGAAACAGGGTAGGGAGCTCCAAGGTGGAGGGGAGTCCCGGGAGTCTGGGATCACAGATGCCAGTGGCACCCAAGTGGAAGGGTTTTAGTAACTCCAGAGGTGAGAGGGGCCAGGGGTCAGGCCTGGAGGTGGACAAGGACCACCAACAAGGGGTAGGGGGCCGGAGATGGAAGTGATCCCAGGGTGTTTGCAGGCCCAAAGTAGAGGTGTGGGGGTGGGGGTGGGGGAAAGGGGTCCATGGGCCAGAAAAAACTGGTATCCTGGGGCTCCTGGGTAAAAGGCACTTGAGGTGGAGGGGGCCCAGTGGGGCCCAGGCTGCGCGGGCTGAGCCAGCGCCTCTCAGGCTGGGGAGCCCGGCGATTCTGAGGGACAAAATTTTCCATCAAGTTCTGGAAAAGAAGCCTGTCAGCACAGGCGTCTCTCCGGGGTCCAGACGAGCCCAGTGGTGCTGGGCCCCTTGATGTCAGTAGGGCCCCACGGGTTCCCTGGATACCGAGAAGTGGAGCGAGGGCTGTGGGGCAAGGGCTATGGGGCGAAGGAGCACCAGGCCGCCAGGAGCCTGTCCGCCAGGGCCCCCTCCCGCTCCCTTGGACGAAGCAGCAGGTGGCAGCGGGCAGCAGGGCCCCAGTCTCCCTCTCTGCCTAGCGCCCCTACCCCTCCCCAGCCCCTCAGTACCTGAGTCAGCGGGGCACCGATGCACTCCCCCGCGCCTTGCCCAGCCAGCCCAGAACCCCTGCCTTCCCGGGAGGCGCTACTTGCGCAGTGAGTTTGCTGGGCCCACAGAAGGCGGTGGGCGGGGCAGGCAGGTGCGGGCGAGCTGTGGCGGGTGGGGGGCGGCAAACAGCAGTGCAGGCCTCTCTGCAGGCCCGCGCGCCCTCGCCCAGCCTCCTGTTCTGTCCTGTCCGGTGAGGGGGCTGGCTGCGTCCCCTGCTGTTTCCCGCTGCTCTTCTGCTGACTCCAGGACCCCAGGCCCTGCCCAGTCCTGGCTTCCCTGCCGCTCCCTGCTGCTGCTTGAGCTCCAGGCTAGGCCCGCTGCTGCTCCTGGGTGGCCGAGCTGCAGCCCTGGTGCGGTGTGGCTGGCCCTTTTCTCTCCCCAGGGCACAGTGGAGCCACGAGGGAAGGCCTGAGGGGATCTTCCGTCTGCTCAGTGCCAGTGGACATTCTCCAGGGGCCTCTCTACCTGGTGGGCTCCACCCATGGCCATCTTGGAACCCCTGGAATCCCCTTCAGAGACCAGGTGAAGCCCTCCTTGGGAAATCCAGGCTCCTGGGACCAAGGCGAGTTGATCTTGTGTACTGCTGTGTTTGTTCCCTGGCCTGGCATGGATTGACAGTTGCTGAATTGATCTATTCTGGGGTCATCAAGGGCAGAGCAAAGAGTTCAGGGCTGGGATCCCCAGGCCTGGGGTCCACACAGGCTTGGAGCCCTCTTGGCTGTCCCTGACAGAATGACCAAAGAGGAACCCTCAGAAACATGGATCTGCCTTGAACTGGCAGAGCATTCAGGGACAGGAAGGGGAATGTCTCCTTCGCAGAGTATCTGGAAGCCTGAAGTGGAAGATGGATTTGTCTGAGCCATGGTCATTAGTGTTGGGCCAAGAAACCCCTGGCTTGCTTCTCCTACCTGCATCCTAGGTCTAAAAGGGTGTCTGGGTGGCTCCCTCAGTGCAGCATCTGTCCAGGGTCCTGGGATCCAGCCCTGCATCTGGCTCCCTGCTCAGTGCAGATCCTGCTTCTCTTTCATCCTCTCCCTCTACTTGTGCTGTCAAATAAAATAAAAAAAAAAAAGTTAAGAGGGGGGACAAAATGGCGCGGAATTAGAAGGCGTCTTTTCAACTTGTACCCCAAAATGAGCTGATTACCTACCAATCACCCATGAACTCCAATCACCCATGAAATCAGCCTGAGATCAAAATTATACATGTGTGGATCTCTACAGGGGGAGAAGAAGCCAGTGGGCAGGTAAAGCGGAGTGGGAACTGTGAACTGATATCAGAAGATAAACAAAAGGGGGAGGGAGCTACCAGAGGCAAACAGTTGGAAAGTAATACCCCAATACAAGCGAGAGTGCCCTGCGTCTGGGGACCAGCATTAACTCGGAGACTGGTTGAAAGCACTCCAAAAGAGCAAAGCATCTCTGGGGAAATTGTGGGAATCGGGGCGGCTAGGGACAAGGGCTTAAGTCCCTGGTCCCAGGACAGCCTCCCTTGGCACTGAGTCAGAGAGAGTGCGGCAGAGAAACCAGCTCTTGGTCCCTAAGCTGCCAGTGCAAGGAGAATGCATGGGGTCCGCTTCCTGTGAGGGAATGGGAGCCACACCAGGCGGCAGAATGCAAGAGTCCTGCTATAGAGCCTGAGATACTCCCCTGAAAGAGGTATAAAGGCCCAGCCGGTGCCCTTTGATAAACACCCTTGTTTCAGAGCCTGCATCAAACTCTCGCCCCAGAGAGGTGCGCGAAGGCCCAGCCTGGTGCTCTCGGACCTGTGCCTCATTCTCAGAGCCTGAGACCCGCGCGCGAACCTCTGCCTTCCCTGAAATTGGTGCATGTAAGGTGGGCGCTCTTAGACCCAGAAAGACCGGGCACTCCCAGCCCGGGCCAGCGGGAAAATCTCAGTGTGCGATTGCTGCTTGGAACCTCTCTAGCGGTCTAGAGGTGCCCAAAGCTGCTGCTGCCGTGCTTTTGGGTACAAGCAAAAGATCCTCCATCCCCAGGGACAGCGACTTGGAACCTGCTCTGCCAGCGGCCAAGGGGGAACTTATTTGGGCTCTGCAGCCAGACTGAGGCTTCTCTCTGAGAGGGAGATCAGGGTGCGGTTTGTTTTCCTCTAAAACTACAAAAACCATCTAAAGCGGTCAAAGTGAGAAAAAAAACGTGAACAAACAAAAAACCGCCAGAGAACAAAAGCCTGAAAAAAAAAAAAAGTTTCCTCAGAGCCCACCCCCTTGAGGGGGGCCGTAGGACTTAAGTCAGGGAACATCATTGACTGAAAACCCACATGGCAGGCCCCTTCCCCAGAAAACAAACCAAGAAAGAAAAAAAAAAAAGAGAGAGAGAGAGAGAAAAAGTACTACAAGAGAACTATCACTACTACATAGGAAACTTTTATCTTTCATTCATTCCCACTATTCTGGTCCTTTTTTTTTTATATATATAGGTAATTTTTTTAACCCCAGCAGGATGGTGGAAGGGGTACATGGCTGAGTGCCTCCCGGGTCTGACCCTGTGTGACGCCACCCGGTGCCTGCAGCTGCCCTCTGGAAGGTGTTGCTTTAGTGGCAGAGCCGGAGGGCACCAAGCATGTGTGTGTCTCCAAAGTCCTGGGCACCACATCACAATGCCTTCCTGAGAAGCAGAATCAAGGACAGTTGCTGATCTTCATTCCTTCCTACCAAAGGTATCTCATACACCATAATTGGAAGTTGGAGCCGGGGGGCGCCTGGGTGGCTCAGTTGGTTAAGTGTCTTTCTTCAGCTCAGGTCATGATCCCAGGCTCCTGGGATGGAGTCCCACACATTTGCCTCCCTGCTCAGCTCCCCTGAGCCTGCTTCTCCTTCTCCCTCTGCCATTCCCCCAACTTGTGCTTTCTGGCTCTCTGTGTGTCAAATAAGTGAATAAAATCTTTTTAAAAAGTTTGGGCCAGGGGGCGCCTGGGTGGCTCAGTGGGTTAAGCCGCTGCCTTCAGCTCAGGTCATGATCTCAGGGTCCTGGGATCGAGTCCCGCATCGGGCTCTCTGCTCGGGAGGGAGCCTGCTTCCCTCTCTCTCTCTCTCTCTCTGACTGCCTCTCCATCTACTTGTGATTTTTCTCTGTCAAATAAATAAATAAAATCTTAAAAAAAAAAAAAAAAGTTTGGGCCAGGGATGCCTGGGTGGCTCAGTTGGTTAAGCCGCTGCCTTCGGCTCGGGTCATGATTTCAAGGTCCTGGGATCGAGTTCCACATCGGGCTCCTTGCTCGGCGGAAAGCCTGCTTCTCTCGCTGCCTCTGCCTGCCTCTCTGCCTGCTTGTGGGTACTCTCTCTCTCTATCTCTGGCAAATAAATAAAATCTTTAAAAAAAAAAGTGTGGGCCATACTCTTTAGCCATTCTACTTTCCCTGGGGAAATTTGCCACCTCCGAGAATTTACCTGCATCTTTCCCAAAATCTACTTAGCTTCCTGCCTTCGAGACCATAATGAGCCTATAAATTTTCAATAGACAGTGTGAACTTACACTTGCTAATATTTGCATAACATGCACTTCTTTCGATCTCAAAGAAAAGCTTCACACCACAATGGTCTCTAATCTCCAATTAGTTTCTGTTCTGGGATCCCACTGGAATTCTATGCGCCTGTCCCCTAAGATCCCATAAATTGTGGTCCAGTTTCCCAGCCAGCCAAGGAAAGCACATGGGAAATCTTGCTGAAGTATGAGTAAGAGCCAACGAAAGGGAACATATTTATCTGCCTCGAATGCTGGGACCTGAGGAAAGCAAGTTTCATTACAGACAAATCAGGAAGGAGGTGCAGATTGCTTTTTATGTCACTCTGGAGTGGAGGTCTGCTCACTCACAGAAACTCAAAATCTTCACAAAGGACAATGTCCCCCACCCCCAAAGTCAGCTGGGGATTCTCAGGAAAACTTTAATTGAAAGTATTACGGATTCTCCAACTTCCCAAAATGCAGGAGGAACATCTACAAGCAAGACTGTCACCACTTTTAGGCAATTACACTTATTTACCTTTTTTCTTCCTAGAAAATCATCCTCTCTCCCAATCCATGATCTTCTTTTTGTAACAGTTTCCTAAAGAAGGAAACAGATGTCCTCCCATTCCAGTTCCATCCAAAATAATAAAATAAAAATCTTTAAAATTTAAAAAAAAAATTGTGATTTGTTGAGACAGAGCACATATGCAGAGGGACAAGCAGACTCTCCCACTGAGCAGGAAGCCCGATTTGGGGCTCGATCCCAGGACCCTGAGACCATGACCTGAACCGAAGGCAGATGCTTAACCAACTGAGGCACCTAGGAAGCCCCCAAATAATTCAATTTTTAATCACTTTGCCATAGACACTTTTGGGTGGCTTTGAAACACCAGAATCTCATGGACTTATCAGTGTCCTCTTCACCATCTCAGAAAAGGACTGGGTGCCTCTCAGAGGCCTCTCTCCCCTCCTGACCCAGGTCCCAGCCAAAGGTCCTTCACATTAGAGTATGAGGAACTGAGCGGGATGGGGTGTGGAAGCACCCTGGGGTGGGGGGCTCTGGGGCCCTCCCACTCCCAACTTCAAAGACAGCGCCTGCTTTCCCCTGCCTCATATAGGTACCCTGGGTTTGCCCTCTTTAAGGTTCCTGGTTGCTGCAAAGGTCTGAAAATCTCCTAAGTAGCACAAAAGCCATCATGTGCATTTTGGCCACACGGGACAGAGGGAGTTTAAAGGAAGAAAGATAAAGCTCCCCAGAATGAGCCAGCAGCTCTGGGCTTCCCCGCACATCTTTCCTGACCTTCAGAACCCTGGGAAGGAGCCCCTTGGTGCAAAGTCACAGGGGGAGCCCACGCACAGCCCAGGCCACCTGCCCCAGGTCCTCTCCAGCCATAAACTGACCCCCTAGCCCCTTCCAAACCATCTACAGCCTCAAACCACTGACGTGCGGTTCAGCACCCATCTCCAGAGCGCAGGATGCACGTGGCTTCCCGGCACCCTTCCGTGGCCGCTCCCAAAATCACCGTGGGAATGTCGCAGCAAGGAGACAGGGAATCGATTTTTATCCTCTGGGTTGTCTTCCCTCGTAGCCCCTCAGGAGTCCCCACGCAGCAATGCCGTGTGGGCCCTACTGCTCTGAATCCACTTCCCTAGAGGAATCCGCTTTTCTTCAGCGTCTGTGTCTGCAAACCCGGCTCCTCTAACACCCCCCACCAAACGTACCAAGAACCAACAGGGGAAGAAGTTCATTTCTGGCCGAAAAGCCTTTAATCCCTGAGAGCTGTGGCTGATGCAGGAGCAGCTTTTCTCCAAATGGTGATTTCGATACGAGGTCGTTTTACCTGCCGGCCCCCAACATCCCTGACGTGTGGCTCCCAGGGGCCTCCCCGCGGCCAGGCCTGAGAGTGGAGCCCACCCTTGGGCTCATTTTCCACCGCGCTGAATCCAGGCAGCGGTCCCGTCTCACGACAAAGGGTGCTGAGTAATGAGGTGCTGCCACCAGGAAGAGAGGCAGCAGGTCAGACAGATCTGGAGAATGACACTGGCCTTCAAGGGCCCCTCACAAGGGAAATACCATTAAGTAGCAGATCTGAACAGATATACTGTGTTCCACATTCACGCCGTAAGGATGGGGTTTCCTCGAGCCCTAATCAAAGGAACTCTTTCACCTGAGATCACTTGACCAATCAGTGACTCAGTTTCCTTATACTAAAAATGAGGATAACAATACATCACAAGATTGTTTTGAGGAGCACACACGTTACAAAGTGTTTAGAGGCACCTGGGTGGCTCAGTGGGTAAGCATCTGACTTCAGCTTAGGACATGATCTCATGGTCCTGGGAGAGGGCCATGTCAGGCTCCTTGCTCAGCAAGGAGTCTGCATGTCCCTCTCCCTCCCTCTTCACTTCCTGCCCTCTCTCTCTCTCTCTCAAATATATAAATAAAATCTTTAAAAAAACCAAAGTTCTTAGAACACGATATGCACATAGTACAGGACACACAAGCACTTGTTAAACAGATAAAAGGGTACAAGAGGTTGGCTTCCCTTCAGATTTCTAATAGGCTCCTGTCTGGGGGTCTCTAGCTCTTAGGAAGTGGGGAGGCCTCAGAAGCCCAAGATTGTAGAGTTCCTCCGAGGCCAAGTTCAGTTTTCTATGCAGGACAGAAAACCTGTAAAACACATCCCAGACTTGCTTCGCTGCCTTCCTAGTAGGGAATCCGTTCCCTCAAGAGTGGTCCAACCTCTCTTCCACTATTTGGGATGTAGAAAACGTTTAGACATTTCTCCATTGGTGCTCATTCCATCCTCATTTTTAACAATCTAGCTGTGTGTTCATCTGGTCTTCTGTTAGTTCCTTTATCCAACAAACATAGAGGACTCACCGTGTCCTAACTGTGACCAAGACATCCAGCATCTCATCCCACAAAGGAAACATATTAGCAAATGTGGCAGCAAAGAGGGATGGGGTAAGGCAGTGACATCTGAATCAAGATCAAACTAACAAGCAGAGCCTGCCATGAAGAACATTCCAGGTATGGGCCCCATAGGCATGAAGGCGGAAATGAATAGATTATGTGCAGACAGCAGGACAGGGGACTAAGGGGACACTGGAAAGGAAGGCTGCGGAGCAGCTGTTGGCATTGGAGGCCTTGCGAAGGACTCTGGAATTCCCTTTGGTTTCAGCCAGAAGCTACATGAAGGTTTAAGCAGGGAATCATCAGATTAGCTTATATTTGTAAAAGATCGCTCCTCTTCCACAGAAGACATGGGGATGGGGTGGGGGTGTCCACGAGCCTAGAAGCTGGAAATGGAAGCAGATGAAGTTTCCAATATCCTGGCCAAGGAGTGAGTCTGTCGCAGTGAGAGTGTCAAGATTTGCAGTTCTAAACTTTTTAGTAAAGTGGCTTATTAAACACACAGCTAACTATTGCCCGGGGTTCCTACTTTTGTAATAAGTTTTTTCTGAAACTCAAAAAGGGGAGAGGGGCTCTCTGCACCACGTGCCAGTCAGGGCGGAACATCATCGTCACATTACAGGGTGTTTTCAGAGCCTGTTATCCTTTTAGTACGACATCCCTCCCACCCCGAGACAACACCGTGCCTCTTTCCGCCAACAGAAGTTGAGTTTTTCCCTTTCCCTCTTCCTTCTTTCGAGGGCAGAGCTCAGGGCTTCTCCAGAGATTCCATCCTAAGTTCATAGATCTCACCGAGCCGACCACATTCCCCTCCCTGTGGGCGCCAGGAAACACTGTAAACATCTGTATCTGCACCTGAACATGGGACCTTGGATCCCAGCTACAGTTACTTGTGCTGTGGTAACAAGGACATCATGTCACGTTTCAGGACATTTTCGTATATAAGGCCTCGGGTCGGGATGCTCAGGGTAGGAAAAGGGTGGGTTCACCCCTGGGCAGAGTGGCATACCTTCTCTCTCCTCCTGGCCTTTGCCCAAGTTGGAGATGCCCTGTTCCTTCCTCTTCACCTGAGTAATCATTATCTCTGCTTCCAGAAGCAGCTCAGGGGGCCACCTCCATCCGAGGGGCCACCTCCTCCCCAACCCCGCTGGACCAGGTGACCCTCCCCAGAATTCCATATAAATCCCTGTTAACGTTGATCCCACTGCTTCCCAGAGGCTCTTTCTCCTTGTCTTTACTTTGTCTCTCCTGCTGGACCCCAGGAGACAGGTCTCACTCATCATTTTATCCCAGCAGGGTTCAGTATGTTGCTGAATTAACACATGGCATGTCCCGCACATCGCTGGCAGCTGGATGAACTGGAACACAGTGTGGCAGCATGTACTGAAGCAGGGGTTCTCAGAGCACCAGGGGATTCAGTCGGAGAAGCATCTGCCTTTGGCTCAGGTCATGATCCTAAGGTCCTGGGATCCAGGCCTGCACCGGGATCCCTACTCAACAGCGAGTTGGTTTCCTCTCCCTCTGCTTCTCCCCTCCGTCTCAAATAAATACATAAAATCTTTTCAAAAAATACATTTTAAATAAATTTTAAAAAAATTAAGCAGTTGTTCTCAGCTGCAGGTGATTTGGCTCCCCAGGGGACATATGGCAATGCCTGGAGAAACGTTTGGTTGATGTAATTGGAGGAAAGGGCGCCACTGGGCATTTGGTGGGGAGAGGCCAAATGGAGGTGGCCAACATCTGGCCATGCACAAGACAGGCCTCAGCAAAACATCACCCAGTCCACGAGGTCGACAGGGGAGACCCGCATCTAATCTAGGACCTGGAAAACCTTTTCCTAGGTTTACATGATCAAGGGAAATGTATCTGTCCATCAAAACCACAGGAATGTCGGAAGCCCCAAACTGGATGCCATGTAAAAGACCATTAACAGGAGAACGGATAACTGACTACAGTACCTACGTGATGGAAGACAACAGACGATAACGAAATTTAAGATGCCACATACGCGACAACAAGAAGGAATCCACAGATGTCCTGAGGAACCGAACCACCAGTGCAAGGTAACAGGCAAACTTGATCGCTGGTGATGGAAGAGAAGCAGGGGGCAGAAAGTGACTGACTGGGAAGGAGCAGGAAAGAACCTCTGGTGTGTTCAGAATGTTCCTGATCCTCATCTGGGTAGTAGTTACACACAGCGTGCCGCATGCTAGGACTCATGTGCTGTGTGTGTGTATTACACCTCAGCAAGCTTTACCAAAGGCAACGGTCCTCTAAGAGCCCCGGCGGGCAGGATTCACACACTGGAGCAGGTCCTCCAATCATGACTTTCTAAGGATTTCTGTGCACAGCCGGCAGGAGCATTGTAGATATGTTTATGGAGACCTATTTCACCACAGACACCAAAACCCTTACAGTGGGTCCTTGATTCAATTCTGCTTCGGTCATTTTCTGCTAAGGATTGTGCTACAGATGTGCACACAGACTTAGGTTTCAAGAATATTTATCACAGCAGAACAAATACAAGAGGGAGGCAGCAACAACACGGACCCAGAGGAAACTGTGTGATACCGCGGACTCATTAAAATCGACATTTAAAAATGTAAATGGAAAACGACTACAATATATTAATTACAATTAAAGAGCAGGTCACCCAACAAGCTGACACCTAAGATATATGAAGAATATACTCAATATGATTAACTATGATTAGCTAAGGTCATGAGGGTTTATGGGATTTCTTAAAATTTTATCATTTTCCCCTAAAATGTACATATATTACTTATTAATAAGAAAAAATACACAATCACACTTCTTAAAAATAAAGGTGAGTTTTCAACTCTAAAACTGAGTACCAGGGGCGCCTGGGTGGTTCAGTGGGTTAAAGCCTCTGCCTTCGGCTCAGGTCATGATCTCAGGGTCCTGGGATCCAGCCCCGCATCGGGCTCTCTGCTCAGCAGGGAGTCTGCTTCCTCGTCCCTCTCTCTGCCTGCCTCTCTGCCTACTTGTGATCTCTATCTGTCAAATAAAATAAATAAAATCTTTAAATAAATAAAATAAAACTGAGTACCAGACCCCACACAACTCCCAGATTCCCCATGGATTCAGAGCCCTGCTGCCTGCAGAAGCGCTCTATCGACGCTCATCACAGTGGCTGAGACAGATTAAATAAAGAGATAACATTGCAGATTTCCTGTCTCTTATCCGACTGTGCAGATTGGTTAAACAAATCCAAATCCATACATGCATTAGATCTCACTGAACTGCGTACGCCCTGAGAAAAAGACCCTGTAAAGCAATTCCCTGTAAAAATACGAAAGTATTTCTGACAGCAAAAGTTTTCAGATTGCTGTAACGAAAAAAAAAACTAAAAAGGCACGACCTTCCCTGATTAATAAAGTCTCCCTCCAGAGAAGGCTACCACTTCCCCAGGTAATCTCATCGCCTCAGACGAATCCATGTTTCTCTGTGAAGTGGAGGTGATGGCAGCTCTCTCGGAGTACTCACAAAGGTTTGGCGTAATTATGAAACGGAACATTATGACCGGGGCCCGCTGGTTGTGGTCACCGTCATGCCCACAGCCTGAACACCACCTCCCTCCAGGAAGCTCCCTTCTCTGAATTCTGTGTGGTAGGGGCACGTGGCTGACTATTAGGGAGCACTGCATAAGGCGTACCCTGTCGCTCGCCCAGACGCACAGCTCCTCCCGGAGCCACCGAATGCCATACAGAGCTAAAGCTGGGAGCAGTGGCTCACCGTGGAAACCAATGATGAGGGCTCAGGTACCTCAGCTCACAAACCCATTACAAGCATATACATTTAACTCTAGCTTTAAGATGTTTCTCCTCTTACTTCTCAGTCAAAAAAGACTTTAAGCTGAGTAAACCAACAACAAACCCTAAGATAAAACATTTAACCGTGTTAACTTCCTAAGGCCTACGGTCGTCTTCAGCTTCTCAAGGTCACACCTCCCTGCTGAATGATTACCGAGGGTTGCTGACACGGTACACAGAAAAAAAAAACTCTTAGGATGTCCAGCCTCTAAGAGAAAAAGCAAACAGCTCAGAATGCAGCCAGCCATGGCAAAGGAACCACCGACAAAGCCAAACACAGAGGGGCCCCTGAGCATCTGGGAAATCTGCCTGTTCCTTTGCCTCCTCAGAGGAAACGAGTCACAAGACTGCTCAGAATGGGAAATGAGAAGGGCAGAAGCCCGGAAACCAGCGCGTCCTGAATTTCGTGCTGCTTCCAAGGAGTGAGCCCGCCTGCTGTGCTGCTGTGTCAGTTATTTACACAGTGGGCAGGTGAGGCTGACAGCTTGAAGGGGTTATTTTAGAGGGAGAGCTGTAAGTCTGATCAGGAGAAGGTTCTGGACCCTGGGGTCCCAGCACGCATCTCCAGCTTCCAAGCTGACCCTCCCTTCAGACAGGGTTTAAGAGGCAGCAGGGCAAGCATGGTCTTTGTATTTAAATCACCTCAAGGGGGCCCATATCTCCAGGCACAACCAGAAGCCAGGGAGGAGAGGGAAGGGGGAGAGGGAGAGGGTACCTCCACTCCTATCTGCTGGCTGCACTTCTGGAGCGCCTGATCCAGGAAGCTAAATGTGTGGACAGAACAGAAGGAAGAATCTGGGAAGACTGGAAGACTAGAAGAGCTGTTCGTGGACTAGTCTCAACTTGAACCACAGAAACACCTCTGCCTCCCTGCCCTCCTCCCCTCGGCTGGGCACCAGGTGCCTCCCTACTGCACTCCAGATGCAGATCCAAGCTCAGGGGTGCCCAGTGCCGATGCCTCTCTCCGGCGCAAGGACTCTAGGGCATCAGCGGGACTCCTAGACAGCACCTGTGATCTCTAATTTAAAACCAAAACCAAAATCCCCAACCAGCCCAATCCAGCACAAGCAATACATATTTATGTGTAAGACACCTATGCACACATACACATTCACTTATCTACACACACACACACACACACACACACACACACGCTTTTGCAGCAGAAGGCAGGCATGAAACCTGTTCCCTAAGTCCTTTGCTTTCCTCATCTGCTTCTAGCAGCAACAGCCATTTCTGCTACGGATTTTCCTATTCGAGGGTTGATCACAGATCCAAATGCCACCATCCTGTTTGCCACCCTTTCCTACCCCACCGGCCCGCTGACGTCTGTCAGTGAACCAGGGAACAAAGATGGAAGACAGGCCCAAGCTGCCTTCCTAAAGTGGGGTTATATTTGACACTTTAATAAACCTCAGAGCCTGAGCCTCTCTGCTCTCAGACTGGCCAGGGTGCAGCTCTCACTCTTACCAAACCCGTCCATCTCTCCTCCCCCCACCGCGGGGCACAAGGGTTTTCTCTGCCCGGCATCTATTTCCAGGCCCCATAAATCATATCCCATTGTTCCAGGCCATCTGAACTCATGCTTAATAAACCATCCACCTCACCCTTCCGCCACCACCCCGAATTTCCCACAGGGAAAGACTGTTTCAAGAAGAAAAGGAAATTCTTCATTAGGGCTGGATTTTAAAAGCAAGCTTCCACAAAAAACCAGAAAACAAAATTGGGTATAAATACCATCCAATAACCACTAAATGTCTTTGGTTAAAGCACCTGCCTGCCTGTGATTCTCAGGTCCAGATGTGAGCTCAGTGCACATCCAAAGGAAGCAGAATTTGAACCTGATGCTAAATGACAAATGATCCTGAACTTCATGATCATTTAAGTGCCACAGTGGCTAGACTAAATTGCTCTGATGCAGAATTTCTCCCAAGTATAGGTTACTGAGAAACATAATATTGCTTGAAAATGTATTTAGGTGCGCTCATCCTTCTCAGACCAACACTCATGGGCTCTTAGTCATAACCAGGCTTAAGCTAACATGATTCCCCTATTTTCCCCAGAGAGGCAGGGAAACAAGAGGACATGTCTCTCATGTTCCAAGATCAAAAACTGGATCACAGCACTCACAGCATCAAGTCTGCCAAACCAGAGCTCTGGGTACGTACAATTCTTAAAGAGCTAATTGAATGGAAAACAGCCATCTGGGGCTGGAAACCCTTATGACATTCTGGGAAATGTATGGGCTTTAAAAGGATTATGCAGGGTGATGTGACTTTCAAAATTCCCAAACTCTGAACTGAAGCCTAAATGAGAATATGTTAAATTCACCCATTCCAAAACACAGCACAGTTGACTCGGACCCTAGAGCCCAGCTGTAGCTCAGGGTGTCCACACTGCAGCCTGTCTGTGGGAGGTCTGCAGACCACTCCCTGCTGAGAGAGTCCAGCCAACCCAATCAGCCTACCAGCAGGCTGTGGCACAAGGTCCAGATCCTAGCCCAGGCACCAGCCAGGGTTCCCTTTGGCCTTCCCTCTTATGGTTGAACAACAATCATGGAGAGCCACAGGGAGAGCGGCATTGGGTCCAGTATGGCCACTCCCTGGTCCTCCACAACACTGGTTGCACACTCTTCAACACAAGAAAATGGTGTGCAGAAACAAGGGCCTGCCACAGTAGGCTGTCGAGCAAGGAACAGAAAGCATCAGGGGACAGGTGGGACTGCTGGCTGGTCTCCACCTCTCCCAGAGGGCAGAGGCCGCAGAGCTTCTGCAGGCTAAGCAGAGACGTGTCAGAATTACCTTCCCAAAAAGTAGGCAGTAAAAGAGGATTTCAAGCAGCCACAACCACCAGCAGGCCTGCGACCTCCAGATATCAGGGGCTTGACCATGACCGTGTCGGTAAGCAGAACACACAAGTGCCTTCTGGAGCGAGAGAAGACAGCTTAACGCTGATAACTGGTCCTCTCACTCTTCTCTGCTCTCACCAAGTGATCTTGAAAGGGATGGACAAAGTTGGTCAGATTCACTGGAGAAAACACGAGCCAGTGAAGACGTCCCGGCTCGCACTAGGCCTCCCTCCAAAGGCTGGCTGCCCCACCCCTGGCACCTGGGTAACGCTGCTCTGGGGCCATCCACACAAAACGATTTACGTACCCCCCACCCGCAACAAACACACACAGACACAGACACACACACACACACACACACACACACACACACACACACAAGCTGCATCGGGCTTTAGGAACCTAACTCAAACGCACCCCTAACAACAACCCCACAGGTGTGACTGGGTTGGACACTCCCAGCAAGGGAGGGAAGGCCCTCCCCTTGGGTCCTTGCCAGCGGCAGGGTGCCACCTGGGCCTCCGCCTCATCCTCTCCATCCGCGAAGAAGTCGGAGCGGCCCCCACCAACCACCACCACGCAACCAGATTCTCGCACTTCAAATCCCCGCTGCCAGGGCCCCATCTGTGTGCTGACCGAAAAGCCGCCCTCAAGCAGCCAGCCCGCGGAGCATCCGGAGTTCTCCCAGCCCCGCGCTCACGCCTCCCCAGGCAGCCCCCGCACCCGCGGGCCGCGCCTTACCGCCAGTGTCCACGAAGCGCGGGGGCGGGCGGTACCGCAGCGTGGCACTCCAACCCGCGCTGGCCTCGTCCTCGTCGGACTCCTGCCCTTCGGGGGCGTCGGGAGGCAGCAGGGGGCCGGGGCCCTTGTGTTTGGCGTCCGAGGAGGCGGCGGAGGAGGAGCGCGAGGCGGCGGACGTGGAGCGCGAGGCGGCGGACGTGCTGTAGAAGGCGTTCCCGCCGCTGTCCGGGCCGGACTCGCGGAACACTTCGTCCAAGATGTGCAGGCTCTCGTGGCGCGCGAGGGCCGCCTCGAGCAGCGCCGGCGCCCTCCTCCGCGCGCTCCCGCTGACCTGGGCCCTGGCCCCGGCCGCCGCCCGCGCGCCCGCCCCCCAGAGCGCCTCCCAGCCCCACGCGCCGGGCGCCGGGCCCGCGCCGCGGCCCGCCGCCCCCCACCAGCGCAGCCCGCAGCACAGCGCCTGCCGCCCCACGCCCGGCCGGCCCGCCATCTTGGCCGCCTCGGGCCCAGCGCCCTCGGAAGCGCCCTCGGAGCTCGGGCGCCGCAGGCTGCAGGCCGCGGAGGGACGCAGAACGCGAGGGCGGGAGGCAGGGGCTGCGGCCGGGCCCAGGTGCCGCCGCTACCGCCACCGCTGCGTCTCCTCCGCGCCCGCTGCGTCCCCGCGCGCCCTCCCGCCGCACCCCGCGCTCCCTGGCCGACCTTCCCGGGCCCGAGCCGCCAGAGACGGCCCCGCCTCCTCGCACATCCGGCCCGCCCGCCGGCCAATGGGGAGCAGGCCGGGGCGGGGCCCGCGCGGGGCACGCCCCACACCCCTCGGCGGAGCGGGGCAAGGAGAGCAGCTGCGGCGGCGGTGGCGGCAGGGGGGAGGGCGGCTGGTGGCTTCCTCGCCTGCGGGACGTGTGGCCCGGGACGGCCACCCGCAGGCCCCGCGCGGCCCCGCAGGGGGAAGGGAGGAACCGAGTGGGTGTCGGGGGTTGGGGGGGACGCAGCCGGTCTTCCCGCCGCCCCAGCCGGCTCACGGAGCGTGAAGCCCGCGTTCTCGGTCCCCTTCCGCAGTCGGCACCGGCGGCGGCGGGGAGCTGTCCCCCGGTGGTTCTGAACCAGGCGCTGCGGAAATTCCAGGTAGGCGCCGGGCCTGAGGGTCACGATTCCCGTGGCTGCTGTGGCTGCTGCTGCTTCGGTGCTCCACAGCCGGCTGTACCTTGAGCTCTTGCAAGCACAAGGGCTATCTGGCTTCCGGGAGCCTTGCTCTAATAAGGAGCCCTCCTCGCTGGTTCATTCCTGGGGTCAGGTGGTGACTCAGTCTCGCTTCAATACCCCTGTAATTTGAGGGGGTCAACATTCAATCTTAGTCATTCCTTCCGTCTTTGACCTTTGACATCTTTAAACTCAAAATATTCATTCACATGACATTGCTTTGTATGAATTGGCTGATATACGTGAAATTGTTTGCAAAGCATTTCAACTCCGTTGGAAGAATTGTGTCACAGAAAAGAACTGGTTTCCAGCACTTCTCTATACTGTGTTAACCAGGGAAAGATTCTGAAGAGAGTTCATACAGGTAATCAGACTTAAAAAGGTCATTGACACATAGATTAAAGACGAAAAGTAAGATTGCGTAGCTCAAGTTCAAATTCTGCAATTAGGAATTCTGTAATACTCCTGTAAAATTTAATGACATATATTTTAAAAAATAATTGAAAGGGATCAAAACACTGAAATACATAGGCAAGAACTCCTTCTCTTCTCCAGGCAGCCAATGAAAAAGTCAGCAGCTAAAGTGAGTATTTTAAAAACATTAGCTAGCTTTGCTACCCAGAGGAAGCAGGAAGTAGAGCAGTAACAGTTACAAGGATGGAATCAGTCTTCCATTGTGCCAAATCTGCATTTGTGTGGTGCTAATCCCAAAGAAACCTTGGAGTATTTGTGCTTATGAGCTCTCAAGTGCTTGTAGCTCACAGAGCATGCAACACTGGGAGAGGATTATATGGTCACAAAAGAAACAGACTGGCAAATCAAATTGTTATCCAAACCCTGGCCCAACAAAAATGAGATGGCTATGTCCATTTAGAATCAAGGGTTTAGCAACCAAGTGCTACTTTGTTTAAACAAATGTTTCCGACCAAGAACAGTAAAAATACTTCAGCCTTTAAAAACAGGTGGCTGATTCTCCTTGTGAAAGGAGGGGAGGAAAGGGAAGAAAACAACTGGAAAACAAAAACCAAAAAACTTTCCCATCTGCTTGGCAACCTCCTACTCGATGCAATGATTATGGTTCTACATCATTAAGTTTTACAAGTAATGTTTTCTGGGAGGATAATTATAGAACCAGCATTATACTGAGATCTTTTAACTTTGAGTCATTTAAACACATCTTCCAAATAATACAACTTTGTAATATAATTAATTTTAAATTTAATATTGAGCTTTTGGTTCATAGTCTGCACAAAAGGCTCCAGGGTAGTAAGAACAACCCATTTCTGTAGTAGATTCCTTAGGCTTTGTTAAGCCAGAGAGGTTCATGCTCTTGTGAAACTGGGGATAATAGCCATATTTCATTGAGTCTTGGCCTCCTTTCCTGGTATAGTTTAATAAGAAACAAAAAATGCTACCATTCAAACTATGATACAATGTTTTCTTTTCATTAATATTTTAATTTAAATGTATTCAAAAAGCTCTTTGGTAAGTATTTAGACAGATTTTTATTACATATGGCCTTAATGCATACATAAAATAAAAGTTAAAATTTTGGGTTAACGTTTTTCCAAACCTCACATTAAGAATCTCACTACTTTTATTTACTTTCTAACTGAGAGATTTCAGTGCCCAGATTTTTCTCACAATATGTTCCTCTGAGCCACCCAGAGCTTTTGTCATGCTGCACTTAAAAAATTATTATTAGACATATAGCTGACATTCAATGTTAAATTAGTTTCAGGTGTACAACATAGTAATTTGACAATTCTATACATTACTCAGTAATCACCACAGTAAGTATATCATCACGTCACCATATAAACTTATTATAATATCATTGGCTGTATTCCCAATGCTGTACTTTTCATCTCCAGATAAGAACAAGAAATTATTTTATTTATTTTATAACAGGAAATTTGTACCTCTTAATCCCCTTCACCTATTTCACCCATCCCCCATCCACCTTCCCTCCCATAACGACCAGTTTGTTCTTTGTATTTAAGAGTCTATTTCTGTTTTATTTTTTTGTCTGTTCACTTGTTTCTTTTTTTATATTCCATATAGACGTGAAATTACAGGGGCCCCTGGGTGGCTTAGTGGGTTAAAGCCTCTGCCTTTGGCTCAGGTCATGATACCATGTTCCTGGAATCGAGCCCCGAGTCGGGCTCTCTGCTCGGTGGGGACCCTGCTTCACCTGCCTCTCTGCCTGTCTCTCTGCCTACTTGTGATCTCTCTCTCTTTCAAATAAATAAATAAAATCTTAAAAAGAAAAAAAAAGGAAGTGAAATCATATGGTATTTGCCTTTCTCGGTCTGACTTATTTCTCTTCACCTAATACCTTCTAGATCCAGCCATATTGTCACAAATAGCAAGATCTCATTCTTTTTTATAGCTGGATAATATTCCATTATATATCTATATACACCATATCTTTACCCATTCATCTACTGATAAACACCTGAACTGCTTCCATATACTGGCTATTATAAATAGTGCTGCAGAAAACCTAGCAGGGCATATATCTTTTTGAATCAAGAGTTTTTATTTCCTTTGGGTAAATATCAAGTACTAGAATTACTAAAGCATATGGTAAATCTATTTTTAATTTTTTGAGGAACCTCCATACTGTTTTCCACAGTTGTTGCACCAATTTACATTCCCACTAAAAATGTACAGAGGTTCCTTTTTCTCCACATCCTGGCCAACACTTGTTCTTTCTTGTCTTTTTAATACTAGCCATTCTGACAAGTATAAGGTGATAGATCTCCCTGTGGTTTTGATTTTATTTTCCTGATGATGAGTGATATTGAGCATCTTTTCACATGTCTATTGGGTGTCTGTATGTATTTTTTGGAAAAATGTCTATTAAGTCCTCTGCCCATTTTTCAATTGGATTATATGTTGGGGTTTGGGTTCTTTGGGGGTTTGGTGTGTGTGTGTGTGTTCTTTACATATTTTGGTTATTAATTCTTTATTTTATTTATCATTCACCACTGTCTTCTCCCATTCTGTAGGTTCCCTTTTGGTTTTGTTGCGGGTTTCCCTTACTGTGCAAAAGCTTTTTATTTTGTTGTAGTCTTAATAATTTATTTTTGTTCTTGTTTCCCTTGCCTAAGCAGACATACCCACAAATAATGTTGCTAAAACCAATCTCCAAGTGATTACTGCTTATTGTCTTTTAGGAGTTTTATGGTTTCAGGGCTCTCATTTATTCATTTAATTTTTTTTTTTTTAAGTAAGCTTTACACTGAATGTAGGACCTAAACTCACAGCCTCAAGAATAAGAGTCACATGCTGTAAAGGCTGAGCAAGACAGGCACACCTCACACTTCACATTTAGATCTTTGATCCATTTTGAGTTTCTTTACGTGTATGGTAAAAGAATGTGGTCTAGTTTCATTCTTTTGCAAATGGCTCTCCAGTTTTCCCAACACTGTTTTTGAGGAGACTTTCTTCTGTTACATATACTTGCCTCCTTTGTCAAAGATTAATTGACCATAATTGTGGATTTATTTCTGGGCTCTCTATCCTGTTTCCGTTTATTTATGCGTATATTTTCTCCCAGTACCCTACTGTTTTGATTACTATAACTTTTGTAGTATATCTTGAAATCCAAGAAACTGATACCTCCAGCTTTGTTCTCCTTTCTCAAGATTGTTTTGCATGCTACACTTCTTATAAAAGTATTCTGAGGTCATCCATTCTGCTTGGTTTGATGCTGGTAGGGTTTCTCTTTTTCTTTTTTCTTTTTTTTTTTCCTTATCTGAGATTTTCATATAATAACCAGTTTATTTTCTTTCTTTAAATGGTCCTCAAAAGGCCTGTGGCTTGGCATGCCAAGGGATGTAGATGATCAGTTGTGCCCTAGGAGCAGTAACCACATGGCACAGGGTCAAGCTGTGGTCACTTTATAGGGACTTCCACCTGCTCAGCCCCAACTATAAGACAATTCCTGACATTGGAGATGTGAAAGAAAATGGGAGGGGAGGGGCATCTTAAAATCCATAAAATATGGCATATTGTCTCCTGTTTGTACTTTTACAATTTCTGATTTTGCAAATGGCCAAGCTGCCGCAGGGAACAAAAATGAGGTCCTAAGGTGGCAGAGACTGACCTGGTCAGCCCTGTACTGCACAGGCTATGCGTTACTGGATCAGTATGAATGGAGAAAGCAGGGGTGAGTCAGGGAAGCTGCTGCTTCTCCCTACATTGCCTTCATCACCCACAGGAAGGGGGCCCAAAGCCAAGGAGGACCTCCTGGAACTGAGACAGGGGAGGGGAAAAGAAAGCTGAACGATGCCACAGCTGCTGAACCATGACCAAAATATGGGGGAGAAGGCTGGAGGCAAATGTGCATGGTACACCGTGACATTTGGAGTCCTAGGTGACATAGAAGCTTAAGGATCCAACCTTGCTCAAACTGATTTTACATGATGATTTTATCTACTAATCAACCCAGAGATGCAGAGAATGAAATAGGGCAATACTATAGAAAATGCTTGAGAGAAATCTCTCTTATGATTGAGATAACCTGATATTTCCATTGATTCATTCATTCATTCATTCATTCGTTCAACAATTATGTACTGAGTATTATGTATCAAATCCTCTTCTGAACACAGAATAAATAAGGAAAAAAACCCACAAATACCATTTTTATAGCACATGCATTCAAATAGAAGAGAGAGAACAGACAGTAAATAAATAAATATATAATATGTCAGCTGTTGATAAGAAGTCAAAAGTAGAGAGGGACAGAAACTATGTTGATTGTGATGGTGCTGGTGCTGGCTGTGTGTGCAGTTAGGGGAGATTACTCTGATAAGAAGACATTGGCAGATCTTTGAGTGGATTCAGAGAACAAGACGGGTACATTTAAGAAGAGGAAACAAGTGCAACGCCCCAAGAAAGGCACGCACTTGCTGTACTCTGTTAAACACTAAGGAGGCTGGTGAGCGGAGGCAGAGACAGCTGAGTGAAGAGGTAGGAGATGAATTGAGAAGGAAGTTGAGTGTTAAATTTTGTAAGACTGAATTTTGTATTGAGTGAAGTGGGGAGCCATTGGAGATCTTAGAGCAGAGAAATAACAAGGTCTGACTTTTGTCTTAAACGGATTGCTTTAACTGCTGAGTGGAAAATAAACTAGAACAGAGCAAAGATGGAATCCAGAAGACCAGATAGGAGACTATTACAATAACTCATAGAAGACGGTGTTTTGGACCACAGTGGGAGTAACTGAAATGTGGAGAACTGGTCAGATTTAGAATATATTTTGAAGATAGAATCCACAGCTTCTACCAAAGAATTAAACGTGGGCAGTGAAAGAAAGAGATGAATCAAGAATGACTCTACAGTTTCCTGTTTGAGCTATTGCAAGACCAGCAGAGCTCGAGAAGAATAAGAGCTTGGTTTTGAACATGTTGGGTTTAACTCATCTAGGTAGATCTGGAAAGCAGGCAGTGGAAGAAAGCTCAAAATCCAGGTCTGGACTGGAGGTGGAGATGTGGAGTCATCAGGAGATAGATGGTAGAAGAGGGACAGTCACCAAGGACTCAGTGTAGACAGAGGAGAAGTCTGAGGTTGGGTCCTGGAGCACATTCATACTCAGAGATCAGGGAAATGAGAAGAAATCCCAAGTGGAGGGGCATGTCCTTACTCAGAAGGGATTGGAGTAAGGGTTCCACTCAGGTAAACTTAGTGGGATTCTGTGGGTCTTCTTTCCTTACCGATTTTTCTTTTCAAGATTTATTTGAGAGAGAGAGAGAGAGAGAGAGAGAGCAGGAGCACACACATGCAGGGGGAAGAGACAGAAGGAGAGGGGGAGAATCTCAATCAGATTCCCCGCTGAGCATGGAGCCTGACATGGGGCTCGACTCCATAAACCTGAGCTCATGACCTGAGCCAAGATTCACACGCTTAACCACTTAGCCACCTAGACACCCACCCAGTTTGTTTTTCATTCTTTTTTTAAAATAATTTATTCATTTATTTATTTGACACAGAGAGAAAGAGAGAGAGAGAGAGATCACAAGTAGGCAGAGAGGCAGGCAGAGGGAGAGGGAGAAGCAGGTTTCCTGCTGAGCAGAGAGCCTGATGCAAGAGCCCGAGACCCTGAGACCAGGATCTGAGCTGAAGCCACCCAGGTGCCCTCAATTTACTTTTCTCAGTGAAGTCATCAGAATGGTCGGTCATCAGCTGTATCTGATGGAAGGTGTTCAATTCTCACTCTGAACAAAATGGCTGTACATTAGAATCACTGGGAGAATTTTAAAAGCACACTTATATCCAGACCCTAATTGGATATTAATCTAATTGGTTCTACACCAATTAGATCAGGTCCTTTGGAGGTGGGCACTCCTGTGTTTTAAAGTCTTCCAGGTGATTCAAAAGTGTGGCCAGTGTTTAGAAGCCCTGGCTTAAGGTTGGAGGAAAGAAGATGTGAAATAGTCAAAATATTTCACGAGAAGAATGGAGATTCTGTCGGTCAGAGAAACATACTTGGATTTGTGGCTGAGAATTTAATGTGAAAGGGGCGCCTGGTAGGCTCAGTGGGTTAAGCCGCTGCCTTCGGCTCAGGTCATGATCTCAGGGTCCTGGGATCGAGTCCCACATTGGGCTCTCTGCTCAGCAGGGGGCCTGCTTCCCTTCCTCTTTTTGTGATCTCTTCCCTTCCTCTCTCCTACTGTGATCTCTCTCTGTCAAATAAATAAATAAAATTAAAAAAAAAATTTAATGTGAAAGCTTCCAGCATTGTTGCTTTTCTCACCAACCACCTTCAGCTGCCAGGGGCAGACATAGGGTGGACAGAAGGTTGGGTTTTTACCAGGGTGGGGTTTTATCAGGTATGTATGATGTATGATGGAGGTGAGAGTATGGGACAGGGATTATAGTTATGGGAGTGGACTCTGTGCCAGCTGCGGAGGCCTGTGAGAATTTGGGGTAAGGATCAAGAACCACAGAAAATGAAATAGGGGGACGCATGGATGGCTCAGTTGGTTAAGCAGCTGCCTTCCGCTCAGGCCATGATCCCAGCGTCCTGGGATCAAGTCCCACATCAGGCTCCTTGCTCGGCAGGGAGCCTGCTTCTCCCTCAGTCTCTGCCTGCCACTCTGTCTGCCTGGGCTCGCTCTTGCTCCCTCTCTCTCTCTGACAAAGAAATAAAATCTTAAAAAAAAAAGATTCTCTTCAAAAAAAGAAAATGAAATAGGTAAATGGATTCTTCTGAGTGACTTAGATAATTAATACTTCTTGAAATAATTTAGTGCAGCCAGACCCCTGCAAAGCAGCACAAACAACTCTGATGAGTGTTTCAATCTACCACTTCTTCCCAGGGCTACAATCAATTGCTTTCAACAAGTGAATATTGAGATATTTAGAGCAAAGGAAAAAAAATAAATATTGGAAGTTCGCATTTTTTTAAGATTTTATTTATTTATTTGACAGAGACACAATGAGATAGGGAATACAAGCAGTGGGAGAGGGAGAAGCAGGTTTTTCCTCTGAGAAGGGAGCCCGATGCGAGGCTGGATTCTCAGGCCCCTGGGATCATGACCTGAGCCAAAGAGCAGATGCTTAACAATTGAGCTACCCAGGCTCCCCTGGAAGTTAGCTTTTTACATTCTTGGAAAATGGGATTTTGTACATTTATGTCCTTTTTCTGTCCCCTTGTGGATATTTTCCCTCTTGAAGCACACCCAACCCCTGCTCCACAGTTGTCCAGTAAAAGAAAGGGATCTGAGTGCCGTCCCCAAAGTTCACTTGCGTTTAAAGGAGAAACAATTTTGGGAAGCTGTTTTACACAAAAGAGTAGATTGCTCAGTTGTAGAAACTCAGGTATTATAAGAAAACGGGAGAGATATTCGTTACTAGAAGGGGGACTTGCTCAGCGTTTCTAAATTCACATTGGTAGATTGTTGAACTGTTGTAGGCTGAGTGTTAAAATCACATCTTTCCCTCCGTTTTCTTACAGAGACAATGATGGTTCTTCCAAGATTGTCTGTGAAAGGCTAGGCACCTGCAAAACCACACATTTGACCTGAGCCATCACCCAAGTAGAATGTAATCCGCTCTCAGATCATAGGAGAAAAAAGAGAGAGAGAGAATCCCAAGAAGAAACACTCACGTCAGGATTTTCATCAAATTTAGTGCACGTCTCACCATTTATCTTCATTTGCGGTAATTTTTTAAATAAACACTAATGTCGAATTGCCCTGCGTTACAACGAGCAACTCAATTATCAGAAAATCACGAGTCTCCAACGTTTGTTCTAATTACTAAAGCAGAAGAGTGGACAGAGTTTAGAAAATTTTCAACAAGGCTTAAACAAGAGAGATTTTCCACTTTTTTCTAATCAGGTCAACATAGATACCACTTTCCCTACAACCTTGTAGGCAGTTGGTATTTTTCAGAGATATCATTTGGTTCTTTATAGAAGGCTTAAAGTTGGAGGTCCATAAAAACGATAATCAACTTTTGTGTGTGCCTTCTATAGGCCAGGAACTGTGCTAAATGAACAGTATCTAATTTAATCCTCCTAACAAGCCCTTTGAAGTCAATACTACTGACTATTCTCACTCCAAGGGGGGGGGGGCAAAGCAGATGCTTCGAGAGTTGAACTCAGTTTTCCAAGTTCATACAGCTCGTATATGATGGAATCAGGACTTGAGCTCAGTCTAATGCCAGGTTGGACCCTCAGTGGCAGCTACTGTAGTTTTTTTGACCGTCACCTGCTTCCCTCCCCCACCCCCGCCCCCATCTCATTCCCATTTAGGGATAATCAGCCATACCTAAATGACAGTGGCCAGGCAGGAAGGGTGGCTACTGGGTTTAATTATTTATATCCAGGGGGAAGAGCCGCCTCGCCCCATACGTTCTGCTTTAGCTCTTGCCCTGCCAGGGGAGTAGCCATCCTTCAAACCATCAGTGTTAATGGCTGGTGAGGGATGAATTAGGCAGCAGGGGTCACACACAGTTTACTAGTCATGCATATTTCTTTCAGAATACCTAAGTACCATTCCCTTGAAGATGAGAAGAAATGATGGGAGGGATGTTAAAAGGGACTCCCAGAAATATTTCTGGACCAGTCATGATCACTAGCCCTTATGATACTCTTGGAGTCATTTTACTGGTTCTTGAAATGAGTGCACTTGCCCTAGGATGGCTTGGCCCCTCCCAGTAATCAGAAGCTCCCAGGATGGGTCAAAGATTACTTTATTTGCTATAATTCTGCAAGTTGAATGTATCTCTCAGCCATTTCCTGTGAATGCTATTATGGGGCAGGCACAGGGGGATGACTATGGGACAGAAACATATCAGGTGAGAGGGATCCTATGCTTTTGTATGAAGGAGAAGCCCATTCTCCTTGGTGATGGGAGTTTTCCTTCTGCTCTGACTCCTGCCCAGCCGGGATCAGTGGGGAGCCTCCTCCTTTGGGCGACAGGTCTCTTTCTTTCTAAATCTTCTTTTTTTGGGACAAAAAGCAAGACTACCCTTCTTTTCATCTTTCAGCTTTTTCATCGTGGCCAACGACACTCAAACACCCTCGCCCCCAATTTTGGCTGCTAGACTATGCCAAGAGGCCACATACTGGATATATTACCTCAGGCCCAGTGTTTGGACTTCACTGAACCTTAATTGTAACATCTGAGAAGGGTTGGGGAGGCGGATGTTGTGAGGATTCATTAAGACAATGTTAAATTTTTATCACGGAGTCAAGAAAGATCTCTTGTTAGGAATGTGTTCAATCTTACCAGGATAGAGGGCAAAATAGCATTTTAAATATATTTTTTTTAATAAAGTATTTCTTTTTAAAAAATTATTTATTTGACAGAGAGACAGAGCAGGAATACAAGCAGGGGAGTGGGAGAGGGAGAAGAAGTCTTCCTGTTGAGCAGGGAGCCCAATGTGGGCCTCCATCCCAAGACCCTAAGATTATGATCTGAGTGGAAAAACGACGCTTTAAGGACTGAGGCACCCAGGTTCCCTGCAAAACAGCATTTTTTTAAAAGATTTTATTTATTAATTTGACCGACAGAGATCACAAGTAGGCAGAGAAGCAGGCAGAGAGAGAGGGAGAAGCAGGCTCCCCGCTGAGCAGAGAGCCCAATGAGGGGCTCCATCCCAGGACCCTGGGATCATGACCTGAGCTGAAGGCAGAGGCTTTAACCCACCGAGCCACCAGGCACCCCGGAAAACAGCCTTTTAAACAATATTTTTATTTTTATTTTATACATATATATGTAAACAGAGAATTGAATGTATACATATAAATATAACTTGTAAACACATTTGATATATATTTATGTTTATCCTAGGACGCAACACTGCCCTCCTGAGCAGCGCAAGAGGGTGGGTTTTTACAAAGAATCACCAAACAGCTTGACCCAACTGAACGGCCTGCCTTGGGCTGCTGCTTAAGAGAAAGCCTTGAGTTGGTTAAGGTTTGACAAATACTGAGAAAAACCAGTCAATTAATATGTTAAAAACACTACCCAACCACAGTATGAACCATTTAGACATATGGCTTTAATTTTGGCTTTAGTCTCCAAAGCCTAGGGGTCCCTGGGGAAAGGGGGCAGAGGGAGAGAAAGGACCAGCTTCTCTGTGGGCCAGGTTTCTGGGGTTGCTCCCAGCCCTGCCCCCAGAGGGAATGCCCCCACCCAGGGCTTTGCTCCCAGAAGGGACCCTCCCCCAGAAAGCCCCTTCCCAAATGGCCCTGACCTTTGGCCACACCCTCAGAGGTCCCATTATCCACCCCCAACCCCCTCACACCCCCCTACCCTGCCAAGCACCGCCCTCAGAAGGGTTCTAAGGTGAAGTCAGTGTGCTTCTCTCTCAATGTCTAGGAATTACTCAGTTTTATTTTTGACTTTTTTTTTTGAGCGAAGTGGGTGGTGTAAGGACCTACTTTATATTTTTATATTTTAGCCAGAGGCTTCCATTGAGGTTACACAATAACCTTGTTGTTTAACCCTTAAGCTGTCCCTGCTCCCCTTCTCCCAGGGGACTTACTTAAAAACAAGTCCCGGAAATCAACCTCAGGTAACAAAGCCCAAATACAAGAGTGGGTCAGGCCAGGTAAGACATCTGATCAGTGGAGGGCTGCATACTGTCTCCCTAGCTACCAAGGAGTATGGGTCCCGCCCTTTGTGAGTCTTTTGGGCGAAAATCCTAACCAAGGTGATAGGCTAGGTCAAATATCTACTAAAAGGTAAGTTGTAATTCAATTGGTCACCTAGCATCACTGTGCAGCTTTCTCTGTGTGTTACAATTTCATTGGCCACCTGTGCATGACCAGGCCCAACCGCATGGCCTACATCCTTAAAAGCTAGTCTGTAAAGGAAAGAGGGGTTGAATTCTCTGTAAGAAAAGCGGCCCTGGCTGGTCAGTTTGATTCTTGATGCTTGGTGCAAAATAAAGCTTTGTTTGACCTTCGCTTTGTATCAGTCTCGCTCTTTTAATCATGGACCCATTATTGGGGCATAACAGGTGGGATAGTGGAGCACGTACATAGTGGAGGGGACAGCCCACTGTGGGTATCCACCATTCCTTGCCTGTACTGCTCATTTGCATGTACTGCTCGCCCTGCCCGGTGAGCACAGCATGGAAATGGACACTTCGTGAGTGGTGGTCAACGAGACTCACTGACCACGTGATGTCTATGACCGAGTCAACCGGAGCTCGCCTTCCCTACAGACCAGAGCTTGCTCTGAGCACCGGCAGGAGGCGGTGGCCTCTTGTGAGCAGCCCAGAACCCTGTCTTGTCCTTTCTCACTCATGTCACCTCCCTGTGTTAGCCAAGGCTTGGAAGTGGTGACTTAGGAGGGAAGGGAAAGAAAGGCAGCCCCTGGCTCCTGATCCTGTCAAGTTCCGTACTCATCAGGAAGCCGAGGGCAGCAGGGTTGGTGGAACAGGTGTGAGTCCCCAGGTGAGGTAAAGATGGCAGAGCTGGTCTTGTGCAGGATTTCTACGGTTCTGATAAGAAGAGGGCACATGGGTGTGCCCCAGCTGTGGAATTCCCTGCGTGAATTATTTAACACTGACATTGCACCCTGCGAAGATGAATGGCATAAATCATGCCCATAATCACATTATAAAATTTTTATTTGCTTGGAATGACATTAAATGCAAATAGAAAACAGCAGCCATGCCCCTTCAGAAGACAGATGGTGGAGGAAATGAGCTTTCTATTTTAGTACCTTTAACAAACACTTCCTCCCTGTTTTTGCCCAAAGGGCCCTATATCTTCATTTTGCATGGGGCTTGTAAATTATGTAGCCAGCCCTGGGGACAGCTGTGCAGTGTCTCAATGACCCAGTGCAGGGAATGGCAGGAGCCTCCCTCCTTGATACAGTAGTATTACACAAGCCCCTGAAGCTGAAACAGAACTTCAGGATAAAGTCTGGTGGGGAGGTCCTCAAATTTCTGAGTCATGGGCTGTCGTAAACAAAATAACAGCCGGGTGGCTTAGGCAACATACAATTTATTTTCTCATGGTTCTGGGCGCTGGAAGTCCAAGATCAAGGTGGCAGTAGGGTTCGATTCTTCAAACGTCTCTCCTTGGCTTGCAGATAGCTGTGTTCTCCACTCTGTCTTCAAATGATTGTCCTTCAGTCTGTACTGTCTGTGTCCTAATCTCTTCTTCCTGTAAGCACACCAGTCCTGTTGGCTTGGTGCCCACCCCCAGTGAGCTCGTTTTCCCTTTATCACCTCTTTAAAAATCCTGTCTCTGAATACTGCCACATTCTGAGATGCTGGGTGTTAGGACGTCAACGTAGGAATCTGGGGGCATCCAACTAAGCCCATAACAATAGTCAAAACTGGATCCGAAACTGAAATTTAGACACATTTTAAAATGCTAAAAGTGTATATATATAATTTTTGTGGTAGGCCTGAGATGGTTGGTAGGCTGAGATGTATTTGTAACCTTTGAGGGAAACATCCTTTGGAATGATCAAAGAGAGCTTCTATGTAATTCCATACATCCACAATTAAACCCCAGAGCTTTTTAATTTGGAATTTGGCTGTTTTGTGCTTGGTGGTAACCAAAACCAGCCTAGGGCTTTTCTTTTGTTTTGGCAGAAAAGTAGGAGGCAGAGGACTTGAGCATTTAGACATCTTGCTGCTCTTTGGTTTAATCATACTCTACTGAGTTGCCCGAAACTAATTAAGCTCTTGGCTCTGTAGAGGAGAGATGATGTTCCTTACATGTCATTGGCCACAATGTTCCTTTTTTAAATTGTTGTTAGCATTTGTGTTATTTTTCAGTATAAGAGACAAGCTTTACCTTAGTTTGGGCTGATGTAACAAGAGCACCATAAACTAGGTGCTTTAAAGACATACTTATTTCTCTCAGTTCTGGAAGCTGGGAAGTCTACGATCAAGACCCTGGAAGATTCCGTGTCTGTTCAAGTGCCCACTTCCTGGGTCACAGATGACCATCTTCTCCCTATAACCTCCAAGGTGGAGGAGGCGAGGGATCTCTGTGGGGTCTCTCTTATGGAGACACTAATCTCGCCCATGAGGACTCCACCCTCATGACCTAAACATCTCCCAAGGACCCCATCTCCTAGTTATGTCCCTTTGGACATTGAGTTTTCAACTTATGAATCCTGGAGGGATACACTGTCTACAGTGAGCTTCGTCAAACATCTTTTATGTTCAAGGCACTGTTTTTTGGCAAAATTAATCATTTCCTACACATCCTTTGAAGCAAGAGTATTTCTGCACTTTGCCTTCCTTTAGAACCTTTCTCTAGAGAGGATCCTAAAAAGTTCAGAAAAGATGCAGAAGAAACCTGCTGGTTAGCTCGTTTTTCACAGTAGAGCAGAATTCATTTTGAAGTAGGTTAATCTTAGAAATCCAGGCGAAGACACTTCGCTTGAAAATCATCTCAAATGATCAGTTAGTTTTGTTAGTAGGAGTAATAGTAACTATAAGATCAATAGAACAACTTTTTGTTCTACTGTGGGCCTACTGTGTGCTGGGTACCTCGGAGCACCTGAGTCGAACCATCTCGTGATCCTTTCAACAGCCCACTGAGGGTCACACTGTCTTCTCCTCCACGTTATGGATGAGCCTTAAGTCTGGGCCAGAAATGACACAACTTTCCCAAAGCCATATTGCTACTGAGGGGCCAGCTGGGATCTACGCCCACTCTGGTGCCAGAGCCTGTGATTGCAAACGTGGGCTGCACTAGCTGTTCAGAACAAAGGACTGTTCATGGAGGTGACACAGCTAACCCGTGAGACCCACCACCCTTTTCCCTAAGGTCATCCCGGTACAGCCTGCAGTGATGGCCCGAGTTAAGCATTTGAACTTGGTGCTGCAGAGGGCGTGTTTTAGGGACAAGATTGGTGTTAAGGGGGTCTAATGAAGCCCAGAGGGAATGGAAGGAAACAGGACTTGGGGAAATATCTGGGTCCCTGGAGCAGTGATCTCCTTTTATTACTGTGCACCTCTCTTTCACAAAAATAAATAAATACATACATACATACATACATACATACATACATACATACAAAAAATATTTGCGGACATAGCACAAATTTAAGCAAATTTTAAATTATAAACTCTACTACTCTACTAAATTATTATAAAAGGCATGCAAAAGCTAAACAGTTAAATGGATGACATGAAATATGAATAAAACTTATAATATTTTCTTCCAGCCCCTTACTGGACTATTTGTCAAACTCCCTTTGGAGAAGACTTTTTAAAGATTTGTTTATTTATTTATTGAGAGAGAGAGAGACAACACGTGTGTGCACATGTGAGTAGGGGGGGTGGGGCAAAGGGAAAAGGAGAGAAGCAGACTCCCCATTGAGCACAGAGGCCTCACTAAGGGCTCAATCCCATGACCCTGAGATCATGACTTGAGCCAAAATTTTGAGTCAGACATTTAATCAACTGAGACACCCAGGTGCCCTGGAGAAGACTTTTTAAGAAAGAGATAGGACACTGGATTTATAGCAATAATTCCTAGAATTAATCTTTAAAAGTGGGAAGATAGAAATGGTTTTTTTAATTTTTTTTAAAGATTTTCTTTATTTATTCATAAGAGATGGGAGGCAGAGACAGAAACAGGCTTCCCGCAGAGCAGGAAGTCCAGAGTGGGACTTGATCCCAGGACCTGGGATCATGACCCTAGCTGGAGATAGACGCTGGAGATACTGATAAACCAAACTTTAGGGAAAAATACTGAACTTTACTGGGAAGATGAAGCAGAACAACAGCATATGGCAGCAACATGAGTTTTAGATAGTTGTTGGTCGCCCAGAAGGCTTAAGGTGGAGAGAAAAACAAAAGGCTGTAGTGACCCAAAATTGTCCGAGTTGTGACCCAGGAACTTCCGGGTGACATAAAGATTTGTTTATTTATTACACGGACAGCGCCATGTGGGGACAGAGCGAGGGGGAATGAGAATTCCATACAAATGTGTGAGTGGCTCTTCTCCCATCTCCAGGGGGGAAGGAAGAGATTGGGTTTACTCCAGTAAGCATGGTGATGAGTTGGTGAGGTAGGTTGACTAGATGTCTGGACACCTGAAAAAGCCAGCGAAGGGGGCTTCCTGGCCATCTTGTCAGTGTCTTATTGAAAGCTTGTCATGTGCAAGACTTTCTTTTAACAGGTTGCCAGGTGAATTGATGTACAAATCAGACTACCGGCCGCCATGTGTCATTGCTCAGGTGGTCCATGACACAGTGCCCTGCCACTAAGGGGATGCACTTAGCATTACAGACATCGTTCTGTCTTTGTTATTTTGAAATTTAGAAAATATCTTATTAATTTGTTCACCCCAAAGAGGCAATTTATTGCTTACTATGACAGTCTTTTGGTAGAGGACACAAAACTGCTTTCTTTGTTATGAAAATCAATGTGTTACACCAATTTTCTGAAAGATAGAAATGAATTGCCTCCTTCCAGCTGGGTCAGGACATAAGTGTACCCTATGTACTGGTTTTTCAATAGATTCCATTTACAGATTGTACATGTCTCTCAATACAGAAGACATTTGCTCACATTTATGTGTAGAACATTCCCGAACCTGGTCCAGGTTGCGGATGAAACCGTCACTCTGACTGGCAAGGCATAACGAAGAAGAGTTTTCCTGTAAACAATATGTGGTCATGGAAGGAATCAGCACTGCAATTCGTGGCTGATTCCAAAGGCTCTAAGAGGTGGTAGATGCACAGGCAAAGTGGTGACTTTTGCAGAGGAAGCAGGCTGGGGAGAGATAGCAAAACAGAAGTTTGAGAGGGCCCTAAAATCTCCTCCTGTGGGATTATTGGCCATTGAGCTTGAGAAAGGCTATGGTGAAAACTTGAAAGAGCATCAGATCAAACCCTTGGCCACTGGAGGTTGAAACTGACATGAGCAGCACTATCTCTATTCTTGACCCAAGGCCACAGGATGACAAGCTTTGCTTTTTCAATGTGGTCTCAAGTCTCTATACTGCCCTATAAAGAAAATAATACAAATAAATGCTGAGAGTGTAAAGTGTAAGCAGAGCTCCCCTTGGCCATTTCCTGTTTTCTCCACTCCGAAGTGAGTATCACTTTGGTGAGTGCATTGCAGGAAATGGCCTTAATGATCAATGGCAGACCTCCACTCCAGAGTGACATAAAAAGCAATCTGCACCTCCTTCCTGATTTGTCTGTAATGAAACTTGCTTTCCTCAGGTCCCAGCATTTGAGGCAGATAAATATGTTCCCTTTCGTTGGCTCTTACTCATACTTCAGCAAGATTTCCCATGTGCTTTCCTTGGCTGGCTGGGAAACTGGATGACAATTTATGGGATCTTAGGGGACAGGCGCGTAGAATTCCAGTGGGATCCCGGAACAGAACCTAATTGGAGATTAGAGACCATTGCGGTGCAAAGCTTTTCTTTGAGATCGAAAGAGGTGCATGTTATGTAAATATTAGCAAGTGTAAGTTCACACTGTCTATTGAAAATTTATAGACTCATTATGGTCAAGAAGGCTGGAAGATAAGTAGATTTTGGGAAAGATTCAGGTAAATTCAGGGAGGTGGCAAATTACCCCAGGGAAAGTAGAATGGCTAAAGAGTATGGCCCAAACTTTTTAAAAAAATTTTATTCACTTATTTGACACACAGAGAGCCAGAAAGCACAAGTGGGGGGAATGGCAGAGGGAGAAGGGGAAGCAGGCTCCCCGCTGAGCAGGGAGGCAAATGTGTGGGACTCGATCCCAGGACCCTGGGATCATGACCTGAGCTGAAGGCAGACACTTAACCGACTGAGCCACCCAGGCACCCCCTGGCTCCAACTTCCAAAGATGTGTATGAGATACCTTTGGTGGGAAGGAATGAAGATCAGCAACTGTCCTTGATTCTGCTTCTCAGGAAGGCATTGTGATGTGGTGCCCAGGACTTTGGAGACAGACACATGCTTGGTGCCCTCTGGCTCTGCCGCAAAAGCAACACCTTCAGGAGGGCAGCTGCAGGCACCGGGTGGCGTCACACAGGGTCAGACCCAGGAGGCACTCAGCCACGTACCCATTCCACCATCCTGCTGGGTTTGGAAGAGCGCTATCTAAGTCCCTGCTGCTGAAGGACCATCCAGAGTGACATGTGCCATGGGGCATCCCGGCATTCCTTTACCCCTTCAGGTTGTTGGCAGCAAGGCTGGAAATTTTTTTAATTGCCTGGGAAAATGATAGCAAACAGCTCCATAAAGGAGTTTCAGAATGCAGACTTCATACTATGTTTTGAGTACATTTCATTTATTTGGCAGGTACTGACAGGGTGCTTAAGTGCCAGGTGCTGCTGCATTAGAAACGGACTTGAGAAGTTAACAGGAGGGGGCTCCAGCCCTCAACCAGCACAAAGTTGATCAATGGATGCATGTGACAGACAGAGCACTGTGACGGGGAGTACTAGGTGCTGTCATAAGAAGGGTATGCCTGGAGTTAAAGGAATACTCGGGGGGAGCCAGCACCAACACTCGGGGAGAGCTGTGGGAAATATGATGGATGCAGATGGCTCCAGAGGAAACCAGAGAACTGCTCAGATCCCTGCTTCTTAACAGCTCCAAGTGCCCGCCGCTTCAGAGTGGGGGCTGGGCGAGCAGGGAGCTGGGGTGGGCGCAGCGATGCCTAAGTTCCGACCTCAAGCCCCTGCGCTGTTTCAACTGTCCCTTTAGGAGAAAATGACATAGGATGTCACCAACGGAGGATCTACCCCTGCATCCTGGTACTGGGAAAGCACGCGAGGGCTGCGGAGCTGAAAGCAAGAGTTGGCAGTTCCAGTAATGTGTGCAGGGTTTTAAAAAACTATATACCGGAAAATATCCGGTCTTATTTGCATGTGTTTGTATCATGCACAATTTTTAACTGCAATCCTCCTTTTACCTTCTTCCCTGTTGTTAAGACTCTCCTCTCCTCACCGCTGCCTTTGTCCCTATAATACCTGTTGACAGCCTGGTGCTCATCCATGAGCTCATTCGCCTCTATCCACGCACGCATGGGGCTCTGTCACTGTTTAACAAATATGGGCTCATTTTATCTACCTCTTGATCTAGTGCTTCCCAGTTAATAATCCCTCCTGCATAACGTCCTTCTGTTTTTATCTTCATTTTTATAAAGAATGGTTTCTCACCTTTTATCAGGTGCCTTTATTTTTTTATCAAATGCATTTATTGCTATGGTCTTAAGAGTTTTTTCACAGTTAATTTAGTGATGAGGTAAATCTTATTGATTTTCTGGTCTTGAGCTCCCTTTATTTTCCTGGAATGAATCCAAGTTGGTCTCAGGATATAGTCCTTTGATAGATGCCTGACTTCTGTTATTTGCTAACATTAGTTCAGTTTCTGTTAACTAATCTGTCCTAAGCCAGATTTGTTAATAGCTTCCCCGTTCCTCCCTCTCAGGTTTGGGTATTAAAATTGCGCTCAGCTTCATCAAGTGAATTGACTTATTATTGTTTAATTGCCTGTTGCCATTTAACAGTAGAATGACAGTTATCCAGCTGCAAACCTGTCTGATCTTGGAACTCATCTTCTTAATTTTTCATTCTTGAATCATTTGGATGATTTTGTTTTCCTAGGAAATCATCGTTTCTTCTAGGTTATCAAATTGATTAGTATAAAGTGCCTTGCAGTTTAGTGATTCTTTTATATTATGCATTTGCTTTTATATCTCTGTTCCCAATCCTTATCTGTTTTGCAACTCTCTCCCTCTCTCTGTCCCCTCCTCCCTGAAACCCCCCTTTCCCCATTCCCCTTCCCTCTCCCCACCTCCTCCCACACCCCATCTTCCCCCTCTCTTATCCTTAATAGGGCATGTGAAGTTTTTTTTATTATTATTATTTCATTAGTCTTTCATAGAAACAACTTTGAGTTTATTTGCCCCTGATATTTTTTATTAGTTTAAAAATTTATCTTTATTATAACTACTTCCTTTCTTTGGATTGAGCTGCCCTTTTCTGATGGGTTTAAATGAGTACTTTCTTTTATTTAAAAAAATGTTTGAAATTGAAGACATTTGACACTAAAGTCTCCTTAGAGTATAACTTCTGGTGTCTTCTGTAAGTTTTGGTATGAAATAGTCTCCTTTCCATTGCTTTCAAGATTTTCTTCAGTCGTCTTATGATTTCTTCTTTGACTGAAGACTGTATTTCTTAACTTGTATGTAGTTTCAATTTTTTGTTACCAGGTTATCTAATTCTGATTCTACTGGATTGTGATCAAAGAACTGTTCTTTAAATCTTTAATTTGGAAGGCTTGTAAAGGTTTCCTTTGTTGCCTAGTATGCAATTAATCTTTACAAATATGGCTTTCCTTAGGTGTAAGAAAGAAATGTTTTCCGAGGGAAATAAGGATGTCTATTTTCTTTTTTTTTTTAAGATTTTATTTATTTATTTGACAGACAGAGATCACAAGTAGGCAGAGAGGCAGGCAGAGAGTGAGAGAGAGGAGGAAGCAGGCTCCCCGCGGAGCAGAGAGACCGATGTGGGGCTCGATCCTAGGACCCTGGGATCATGACCTGAGCCGAAGGCAGAGGCTTTAACCCACTGAGCCACCCAGGCGCCCCAGGATGTCTATTTTCTGTGTGTCCTTGTTTTTCCCTCCTTCTAGTAGATACTCCCATTTGAAAAGCTAAAATTTTACCTTGTTATTGCATTTTTAGAGTCTTCAGGTATTATGTTGTTAGATGTATACCTGCTTATACCTTTTACATCTTCTTTCCAAACTCTGCCTTTAAAAATGTCCCTCTTCATCTTAGTACCTATAACTTTAGACCCAACTTGTCTGCGATGAAGTTTGCCATTCCGGCTTTCTCTTTTGCATGGTATCTCCTCACCTGATACATTCTCAATCCCTTTTGCATTTTAAGTATGTTTCTTGAACAGCGTGGATCTGTAACCTCCTGATAGGCGCTTTAATAGAAAAAGTCAGTCTGTACACATTTAAATTAATGATAAACAGTCATAATTTTATCCCTCCCATCTTATTTTGTTTTTATTTTCCCCATTTTTGATGTTTTTAATCAAGTTCATTCTTTTTGTACTTGATAAATAGAGAAGTTCTTTGCATTTTTCGATGACAGCTTAATTGAGATATAATTCACAGGCCATACCACTCACCATCTAATGTGGACAATTTAATGGCTTTCACTATATTTAACTATACTATACTGAACTACCTACACATTTTCATCATCCTCAAAAGAAAACTTTAGCCATCACCACCAGTCTTAGGCAACCGCTAATCTACTTTCGGTCTCTGTAGATTTAGCTATTCTGGAAATTCCATATAAATCAAATTATGCAATACATGGTCTTCTGTGACTGACTTCTCTCAATCAGCAGAATGTTTTCAAGGCTCCTCTGTGTCGTGGCACATATCAAAATTCTATTCCTTTTCAAGGCTGAATAATATTCCACAGGCTGGATGGATCACATTTTATTTATCTCTTCATCAGTTGATGAACATCAGGGTTGTTCTCACCTTTTCGCTATTACGAATAAACCCTAAACCTTCATGCACAAGTTTTTGTGTGGGCATAGTTTTTTTCTTGGCTCTATACACAGGAGTGATATTGGTGTGTCATATGGCAACTCTGTGTTCTGCATTTTGAGGATCTACTAAATCATTTCTAATGTGGCTGTGCCATTTTCCAAGCCCACCAGCAATTTACAGGTTCCAGCTCTTCACATCCTTCCAACACCTGCTTTTGGGGTTTTTGATAGTAGCCATCCACGTGGGTGGGAGGTGGTATCTCACCATGGTTTTGATTTGCATTTCCCGAATGATTAGTGATGTTGAGCATATTTACACGTGCTTATTGTTCCATATATTTTATATATACCTTATATGTATCTTTAAATATATATTATATATTTCATATTTTATTTATATTTAAATACATATTTAAGAATGTAAATATATTTACATAAATATGTTTATATAAATATATGATCATGTAAAATATATTTATATATACATTTATATATTAATGTATACATTTGAATATTAGAGAAATGTATATTCAAGTTCTTTGCTCATTTTTTAAGAGATTTTATTTATTTATTTGAGAGAGATTTATTGAGAGAGATCACAAGCAGGCAGAGAGGCAGGCAGAGAGAGAGGAAGAAGCAGGCTCCCTGCTGAGCAGAAAGCCCGGGGCTCGATCCCAGGACTCTGAGTTCAAGACCTGAGCGGAAGGCAGCAGCTTAACCCGCTGAGCCACCCAGGCGCCCCTCTTTGCTCATTTCTTAACTTGGTTGTCTTTTTATTTGAGTTGTAAGAATTCTTGGGTGCCTGGGTGGCTCAGTGGGTTAAGTCGCTGCCTTCGGCTCGGGTCATGATCTCAGGGTCCTGGGATCAAGGCCCGCATCGGGCTCTCTGCTCAGCAGGGAGCCTGCTTCCCTCTCTCTCTCTCTGCCTGCCTCTCCATCTACTTGTGATTTCTCTCTGTCAAATAAATATAAAAAAAAAATCTAAAAAAAAAAAAAAAGAATTCTTCACACAGTCTGCATGCATGTTCCTTATATATGACCTGCAAATATTTTCTCCCATTTAGTGGCTTGTCTTTTGACTTTGTCAATGGGGTCCTTGGAAGCACAAAACTGGGATATTTTGGTTGAGTCCCATTTATTTATTATTTTTTTTAAGTTGCTTGTACTTTGGTGTTTGGCTGAGGAGCCGTTGTTAGATTCAAGACCACTAACATTTACCTTTGTGTTTTCTTCTGAAAACTTTATCATTTTACTTTATTTTTATTTTTTAAAAGATTTTATTTATTTGAGAAAGAGACAATGAGAGAGAGCATGAGCGAGGAGAAGGTCAGAGGGAGAAGCAGACTCCCTGTGGAGCTTGGAGCCTGATGCAGGACTCAATCCGGGATCTCCGGGATCATGACCTGAGCAGAAGGCAGCCATCCAACCAACTGAGCTACCCAGGCATCTCGAACTTTATCATTTTAATGCTTACACATATGTATTTGATGCATTTGGGGTTATTTTCTCTGTATGGTGTTAGGCAGGACTCCTGTTTCATTATTTGCATGTGGCTGCTTGGGAGTAAAATACTGTTCTTACCCCCATTGAATTGTTTGGGAGTCTTGTCAAACATTAGTTGACTGTAATTTATTTTCCTTTTTTTTTCCCCATTGAGGCATTTCACGTGCCATGTATATTATATTTCTAGGAAAAAGGAATCCCAGGATTTTCCCTCCTGCCTGGATTCTTCCTTCTTCATGGTGCATGATGCCAGAAGAATTTTTCCATGCAGTGAAACCAAACTGAGGGGATGGAAATATTCTGCCACTTTTCTAGATCTTTCAGTTATACAAGTCTAGGGCTGGTCATGCCACACTTGTTTAACTTGCCCGTGAGGTTCACAGCAGTTTTCCCAGCTCTGTGGTCATCAATAATTTCAAATTTGCCAATGTACTCATGCTTCGTCATCACAGTGAGGAAACAGGATGATGACTTTGGTGCAGGGCCTCCTAAGAACCTGGCCTTCACCCCCCCTTTCAGCAGTGTTAATGTTCTTGAGGGCATCTGTGGGACATTTGTTCACACTGTTACTGCGGCACGGAAAGATGGCAGAAAAAGCTTTTTTCCCTTTTATTAATATTTGGTCTTGTTCTCCTTCCCTTTCTCATAACCGAATGCGTATTTCCCCTTCGTCATTTGAAAACTGCATACTGTTCTCCAGCTGTTTTCCCCAGACGAGACCTTGTGTATCAAGAATCCTTATTTCACGGTTATTATACACAATCTTAAAGATTTATGACTGTCCGCTTATTTTACACATGCATACACACGAAGCACTAAATACGGACTTTATCTGAATGGCTAAATGTTGGCCAAGACAGAAGCCAGTTGTAGTGGGAACTGATAGGATAAAGATATAGTCTGAAGTTTTTGTTCTTTAAAAAAAGCCTTCATGGGGCGCCTGGGTGGCTCAGTGGGTTAAGCCGCTGCCTTCGGCTCAGGTCATGATCTCAGGGTCCTGGGATCAAGTCCCATGTCGGGCTCTCTGCTCAGCGGGGAGCCTGCTTCCTCCTCTCTCTCTCTCTGCCTGCCTCTCTGCCTACTTG
>NW_028134881.1:0-98490 GCF_964662115.1 Mustela nivalis | reverse complement strand
GGCTGCGGCCGGGGGGCGGGCGGGGGCCGTCGGCGGCGCAGCGGGCCAGGTAGAGCAGCCCCGCGCCGCAGAGCGCCAGGCCACCCAGGCCCAGCGCCGTCCGGTGCCGCCACGCGCGCCGCAGCAGCTTCATGGCGCGCGCGCGCGGGAAGCGCCCCCGAGGCCCGACGCCGGCGCGCAGGTCGCGTCCGACGACGGCGGAGGCGGAGGGCCGTGGGCTGCCCGTCACGGGTCCGCTCATCACGTGGGTGCGCGCGCCCTTCTCATTGGTTGTTCGGGGGAGCGGTGTCCGCGCGGCTATTTCCGCCCAGAGGAAAGATGGCGGCGCCAGCGTCGTCGCGGGGACGTCGCCCCCGCGCAGCGCCGTTCCCGGTCCGCCTTTTCCCGGAAGAAAGATGGCTGCGGCCTAGGAGCGTCCCGTCGGAGGCGTCACGGGCGCTCGGGCCCCGCTCGGCCGATCCTGGGCGAGGGGAGGGAGGCCGGTGAGTGAGGGCCCCGGGTCGGGGGCGCCGGGAGGCCTGCGGAGGCTCCCCCGGGCCGCTGGAGCCTGGGCTCGTGTCTTCTCGGCCCTCACCGACGGCTGCCGCTGGGGAAACTGAGGCTGAGGGAGGCCGGTCGGCGGGGCAGTCGGGTGGATCCCGGCAGTTACCAGCGAGGGGCCCTCGCTCGCCTCGTCCGCAGGAGGCGATCCAGTGGCTGGGACTTGGGGAAGATTGGAAGCCGTGCGTGGAACGCCCCTGGCCGTGGGTTCGGCCCGTGGCCGTTACCGACGCTCTCGGCGCGACTCCTAAGAGCGGCGACTGCGCTTTCAGGCGACGCGTTTGCCTTTCGGTCGGCCAGGTCAGGGGGAGGGCCGCCAGCACGGACCCCACCGGGATGGCCGAGAAGCGCCGCCTGCACCCCGCCGGGCCCCTTGGGTGGTGCTGCCCCCTCCGCGGACGTCGCTTCTGGGAGACGGGGACTCCCGGGCCCGCCAGCCAGGCCCCTGGCCTTTGCCATGCCCCTGGCCTTTGCCATGCCCGTCCGGGGGCGAGGGGGAAGGGCAGGCCGGGGTGGGGGGGAGCTGAGCGGCTGAGGGGCTGCGTTTGTGCTCCGAGACTCACTTGACGTCCTGGTATCTGCGCGAGTGTTTTGGGGCTACTTTTGTGCAGAACGTCCTGTCCTAGACCTGAAGATAAGGAAGGACTTGACTTTGTTTTTTCAGGGAGCAGAGCGCCGGTGTGTTTGGACATGATCCACCGCCGGCCAGGGCGGTATTAGTGTCAGGGGAGGTCGTCTTGGTTTGCACAGCACTTGCCCAGCCAGGAGAGCTGGGGCGCAGGGGTAGTTACGCTCTCGCAGGGAAGGAAACCTTGCTGGCCGCAGGCCTTGCAGGTGCGGCATGTCCTCCTGGTCCCACCTTAGGGGCAGTCCCACTGGCACCCTCTTGGCACCTGTGCCCAGCATCTTCACCAGTTTAGTAGCCGCCGAGAGCTGCGTGCTGAGTCTGCGGGACCCTCGCCGGCCACCACTGACTGGTTTCTTCTTGGCCCGTTCGATCGAGTTGTTTGGGTCTTGAGACACATCCCCTGAGTTGTTCCCATGGGCCCTGTGCTTTTGTTGTGCCTTTTTGCGGAGCACCGACGTTTTCAGGAACACACGTATTGCGGTGTGGCAGAAACCCCTGAACAGGTTCACTGGGTTGTGTGGACAGTGTGACAGCTGCTGGGACGGTGGGGTTGGGTAGCGTGTGGCGTTCCAGTACGTGTGATTCAGGGCAGTCCAAGCCCAGAGGACGGCCTGGGGCAGCCGGCAGGCTCCACACAGCTGGAAAGAGAGATGGGCGCTGCCCTCTGAGGATTGCTTCGCCTGAGGAATGAGACGGAGGAGTTCTGAGAGCAAAGTCTTGTTGAAAAACCCAGATAGTGGTCAGGTTTGGAGGCCAGTGCGTAAAGGTGTCAGCTGGCGGGTGAGTAATGCTGTGCAGGTTCAAGAGGAAGCACCAGATAAGCAGGGGGTGGTGTCCAGCCCGCTGGAGCCCCTGGTCCAGTGCTGTGTGCCCTCAGGCCGGGGTGTGGTGGCAGTGCTGCTGGCCGGCTCTGACCTCTGCTCTGCCCGATGAGTGGCCCTGTGCTTCCTTCCGTGCCCCAGCTTGGCAGCAGGTGGCACTCTGGCCTGTGGCAAGCGTGTCCACGGCCACCACCTTTGGACCCTGGGAGCTGGTGGGCTTCCGTCTGCTGCTCCTCTCTGTGAAGACGGCCCGAGGAGGGGAGGGCCTCAGCTGCACCTGAGAGGACCTTCGGTGTTTGCCAGGAGGACAGACTATGAGAGGAACAGGTCATGGACAGGGCGAGAAGGAGCTGGAGTCCCTTTTGGGAAGTGTGGGGCGTGAAGGTCCATGAGGAGCCCAGCAGGGACCTGGGCGGGCAGCTGGGCCCTGTTCTGGCGCCAGCCAGAAGGGGGTTCCAGGCCATTCCAGAGGGATCTGGAGGAAACTGGAAGGTGTGAGGGAGAACAGGTGGCCTGTGTGGAAGGAGCCAGACGTGGGAGACGGCGGGATGGCCCAGTGCTGGGCACCGGCGCATGTGGCCTTGGGGCCCGTGCGCACACGTGTATGTGTGCGTGTATATCCATGCGCACATGTGCATATGAGTGTGCGTGTGTGTACTTGCTGAGTGTGTGTGTGTGTGTGCACGTGTGCGCCTGCAGAGGCCATTGAGAAGGAAAGGTAGGAAGAGGCTGGTGCCCTGGTGGGTGCGTTTGGGCATTTGCTGGCACCAGGCCCAGTCGTCACAAAGCCTTGGGGTGGGAGAGGGGGCTTCCCGTTTCAGGGCAGAAACAGTCAGGGAGGCCTGGGGACTTAGCCAAGGTCACAGAGCTCGTAAATGCTGAGTTGGGTTTGGAGAGTGAGTTACCATGACTCGGGCCCGTCCCGAAGCCAGGGAGGGTGGAGGGAGACTGTGGGCATTGGAAGGGGGTAGGGTGAGGGGTGCTGGGCAGCCCCTGGGTGGGCATCTTTGGAAAAGGAAACAGTGTGTCCAGTGTGTGTCTTGTAAAGCAAGAGCTTGCATCTCAGGTTGTGAAGCAGACGGCTCTGTAGAGCAGTACCGGCCGGCGCGCCGTTGGACCGTGGCCGTGTCTTCTTTACAGACCTGCGACTGCATGCTGGAGCCTCCTGCGTGCCGGGGTGGTGGGGAGGCTGTGACCCCAGGCCTCCCTTCCTCACCTGCCCTGCCCCTCTCTCCCCAGCTCCTGGCCGCACTTGCAGCCCGTCCTGCAGTCCGGACCCGGGCGGCCATGGCGTGCGGGCGGGTCCCCCTCAGCGGCCTGGCTCCTCACTGCCTCTGGCTCTTGGGCGTCAGCCTTCTGATGGATGTGTCTGCGCGGCCTGCCAACCACTCCTCTGCTCGGGAGAGAGCCGGCAGCAAGGATGAGCCTGAGCTCCTGCCCCCGGACCACCTGAACGGGGTGAAGCTGGAGATGGACGGGCACCTCAACAAGGACTTCCATCAGGAGGTCTTCCTGGGGAAGGACATGGACGGGTTTGAGGAGGACGCAGAGCCGCGGAGGAGCAGGAGAAAGCTGATGGTCCTCTTCTCCAAGTAGGCGCCCAGGCCTGGGGGGCCGCTAGAGTCTAGCTGGCGTGTGCTGGGCCTGAAGCTCACGTAGGCCGGGTGCTGGGCCTGGGGCGGGGTCCACAGGTCTCGGGGGCCCATGCCTTGGGAGGCTGTCTGCCCAGCACAGGCCCGGTGGGGTCCGGGCTCCCAGGGTGTTGGTGGCACGGTCGCCCAGTTGTGTGCCGGGACCCAGGATTCATGGTGCTCGGTTCCAGGAATGAGACTGACAGGAGCTCCTGAGCTCCGGGTGGACGGTGTGTAGAAGCCGGAATTTGGGCACTGGTGTCCCTGCCGGTGGGCCTCCCGGAGGGCGGGGCCGGGTGACGGGTGTGTCCGTAGGTGTGTTAGGTCAGGCCCATACGGGCTAGTCTGCCCACGTGTGTGTGAGCCACTGCATCCGTGGGCACTGCTAATGCGTGTGTGCACACGCTTGCATCCACATTTGTTCCTCCACGGAGCCGTCGGTACCCGTGTGTGAAACGTGGCTGTGCTCTGGCGTCACAGCTCTGGTCCCGTGCCAAGTGTCTGGGCATGTCCATGTGGGTTGACGGGGCCGCCTGTTGTGAGTGAGGGCCGAGTCTGGCCTCCCCCTCGGCCCCGGACTTTGGGGAGTGGTGCTGGGCCGCCCTGCCAGCCCCGCTGTCCGCGGACAGCTCCGGCGTCACCTTTGGGCAGAGTGTGTCTGTGTTCGTGACGGTGGAGCCCCGCTGGCCACCCTTTGGTCCGTCTGTCTGTCTGTCCTGTCCCGGGTTCTAGAGGCCCCATCTGACGTCGCGCCCCTGCCGGCAGGGTGGACGTGAACACGGACCGGAGGATCAGTGCCAAGGAGATGCAGCGCTGGATCATGGAGAAGACGGCGGAGCACTTCCAGGAGGCCGTGGAGGAGAGCAAGGTGCACTTCCAGGCCGTGGACCCCGATGGCGACGGTACTGCCCGCCTCACCCTCACCTGCGCGGGCGGGAGGCTGCCAGCAGGAGGGGGCGGTGTGCGCGGCGGGCAGAGGAAGTGAGGGTCTGGGCGGTGGGGCCGGGGGGCGCCCGGGCGGGGGTCGCTCCTGCCTTGCTGTACGTGCCTGTGGGGCTGGCTTACTGGCAGGGTCCGAACACGGCGACCTCGCTGTTCCTAAAACCATGCGCGGGGGAACAGCCTGGCAGCGTGGCCTTCCCTTCCAGGCCACGTGTCGTGGGACGAGTACAGGGTGAAGTTTCTGGTGAGCAAAGGCCACAGCGAGCAGGAAGTCATGGAGAAGCTGAGGAGCGGGGAGGAGCTGAAAGTCGGCGAGGAGAGTGAGCTGCGGGGGCTGCGGGGGGCTGCGGGGGGCTGCGGGGGGCTGCGGGGGGCTGCGGTCTGGGCCTCCCTGGGGCTGGAGCTGCGGGGGAGGCTGGTCTGGGGGTGAGGACCGGGTCCTGGGGGGCTGCATCTGTGCCAGGGACGTGGAGGTGGGCGGGGCCGGCCAGCAGCCGCCCGGAGCTCTGCCCTCCTGTGGCGCGGGAGGTGTGAGGCCTCCCCAGGGACACCGGGGAAACTCGGGCACGTGTGCTGGTGCAAGTGCGCCGCGGGGGCGGCTCGCTTCTGGAGTGCGGCTGGGTGCCGCCTGGGCCCCTGCCCAGCTGGGTGGCAGGTTTGGTGTGCTGCCCGTTGTGTCCTGTCCTTCCTCTGAGTGCTGGGATCATTCCCACCTTGTCCCGGCGTGTCTTCTCTGGGAGCTTGTGGCCCCGGGGCCGCAGGTGTCCCTGCTGCTGGGCCTCCTGCTGGGTGGACGGTGGGCACTCCTGTCTGTCGGCGCCGGTGTTTCATGGCCCGGACCCCTCTGTCCCCCGTAGGTTGTAGTCATTCTTTCTTTCTGTTTGTGTTTTCCTGCTTGCCCTTAATCCTGATTCCCGGCCTGCCTTTCTGGCACGCAGGGAGGTGACTGGCTGTTCTAACCTTCTGGCCTGCGGTCTTCAGATGATTCCGATTTCCTACGCAGGCGATTGTGACGTCTGGGAACACGGACTGTTTCTTCCTTCCCAGCTGTCTGTCTCTGATTTCCTTTTCTTATCTTGCGTTGGCTGGGACTCCAGTGCAGTGCTGGGAAGCAGTGGGGAGGGGGCATCTTTTTCTTGTTCTGATCTTACCGGAAGAGCGTCCGCTTTCTCTCCATTAAGCTGATAGGAGCTGTAGGGTTTTTGTAGGTGTTCTTTGTCCCACGGAGGACCTGCTCCTCTATTCCCGGTGTGCTCAGAGTTTGAATCACGAATGCCTATTGGGTTTTATGTCATGCTTTTTCTGCGCCCATTGATAGGATCGTGTGATTTTTCTTCTGCCCATTGGGACGCTCGTGTTAACTGGTTTTCGGGTGTTGAACCACCTGAGCGCTGGGGTGAGTCCCGCCTGCTCACGGTCTGGGATTCTTCTTGTGTGTTTCTGGGTCTCATTTGCGGATCTTCCGTGGGGCGCGTTTGCACGAGACGCCCTGGTCTGTAGGACCCTTTTCTTGCAGCGTCTTACAGTGTGTGCGGCGGCAGCCTTCCACCTGTCCCCCCAGGGGCCGCCTGTCACAGGCACCTCGTCCCTGTCTTACACCTTGGTCGCTCGGGCTCAGTCTGTTTGTGGCGCGTGTGTGGCCAGCAGCACCAGACGCCTGTCCTGAGCAGCGCGGGTGCCCTTGGGCGCCGGCTGGCCTTGCCCAGTTCTCCGGGACACTGTCCAGGATTTCACTTCTGTCCTTTTGAAAGTCTGTGCCTTGAATGTGATTATTTTTTTTTCTGAAATGGTGGTTTGCCTTTCTCGTATCTTTCTCCGTTTTGCATTTCCATGGTCTGTCCTGTCGTTCCAGCTGTCCCCTGAAGGTAGTATTTGGAAGCATCGGGGGGCTCTGGGGGGCCCCTGTCCTCCTGCCGGTGTAGGGCATCCGGCAGCAGCCTCTGGGGTGGCTGCTGGGCGTGGGCTGCCGGCGCTCTGGCCCTGGCTGCTCTCGGGAGCTGGTCTGTCTTCAGCACGTTTCCTCCGGGTGTGCCTGGGGTCAGGACCCGTCCTTTGGGGCATGAACTCTCTTGCCTCAGCCTGCCTGTTGACTCCTTCATCTCACTCGTGTTCAAGGGTCCTCATTCCTTCTTCCGTTTGGATGGGGTGAGCAGGTCTGGGCATCGGAAGTGAATAGCAGTGTTGAGGGTCTGGGAGGCCCGGGGAGCGCAGGCGGGCACTGAGAGGCCATGTGCCTCCCTGGGGCTCATGGGGCTGCTGTCCCCAGGCTCGCAGACGGGCTCGCAGGGCTGGGTGGCCGCCTCCCTCCAGCTGCTGGAGCCGCGCGTCCTGCTTGTGTGTCCTCTTCGTGGTCATCTGCTGCTGGTCTCAGCACCCACTGAAGTCTCCGGTGAGCTCATGTCGAGGTGCTTGAGCTGCTGGAGTTACATGGACCTTCCTTTGTCAGGCACAGAGTCTGGGCCTGTCCCCATGCGTGGTGGGCAGGAGCACCGCTTGCTGCCACCGTCCGCTAGGTGGGTTTGCCATTAAAAGTAGGTCACCACGGGATCTCCTGTGCATCAGAAGGTACTGAGACTCGAGGGGGCGGGTGCTGTGCGGGAGGCAGCTGTGTCCCTGTTGCGATGGGCCAAGGCCTGGGCGCCCCTGTTTCCAGAGGCTACAGTGAGGGCGTGGACAGATCTCGGTGCCGCGGCTCTTCCTGCTTGGCCGGCCTCTGCCACTCCACCCTGTTGAAGCCCTGGACGGTCACGGAGCCTCTGAGGCTGTGGGGGCAAGCTCTGGGCCCCACTCCCCATGCTAGGCCTTCCCATGGAGGGAGAGTGGGGGTGCGCCAGTCTGTGGGGATGCTTGAGTCATATCTGGAAGCCGGGTTTTCCTTCAGGGCCCTGCCCTCTGTGTGCGGCGTGTATACAAGAGGTGGAAAGGAACGAGGTGTGCCTCGTTCTGTAGGGGCCGGGTGAGTCCACCCACCCGGTGCTTCCACCCACCCGGGAGCAAACGGCAGCCGTGAGCCGAGGCTGGGGCTGCACGGGGCGGGGGCTGGGGGTCTGCGCCCGTGTGTGCCCGGCTGAGGGAGGAGTCCGTGTCTTAGGGGGTCTGGGTTTGTACACGGAGGGGGTTGGCCCCTGTACTTAGGACGGTCTGGGTCTGGTGGCCTCTGCACCGTCTGTCTCCCCGAGGATGCTGAGGGCTGAGCTCTCCACTGAGCAGCAAGGCCCTTGGCCGCACTCACCAGTGTCCTAAGCCAGCCTTCCCAGGCGGCGCGTCTCAGAACTTCTCAGGTACGGGCGGGTGTCCTGGATCCTCATGGGGGTGCCTCTCTCAGCACAGGAAGTGCTGGAGAACCTCAAGGACCGCTGGTATCAGGCGGACAGCCCCCCCTCGGATCTGCTTCTGACCGAGGACGAGTTCCTGTCCTTCCTGCACCCTGAGCACAGCCGCGGCATGCTCAAGTTCATGGTCAAGGAGATCGTCCGAGACCTGGGTGAGGCCTGGCCTGGGACCCTGCCCTGCGGGGGAGTGTGGGGGGCTCCCCGCTGGTGGCTGGGCTGGAGGGCGGAGCCCACTGTACCCCTGCAGCAGTGCTCCTGGCTGGGGTCGGCCTGGGGGTCTTGGAGGCTGTGGGGCCCCACAGTGGTGTGGGGACGTCAGGCCTTGTCCTGGGCCATCTGGCCTCGGCCAGGCTCTCGAGCAGGTCAGGTGAGACGTACCTAAAACAGCTTCAGGCTAAAATTTAACACACTGAAAATTTGGCAGGTAACCTCTTTCGGTTGACTTTCTTCTGGGTGGGCCCAGGTTGTCCCACATCCGCGTGAAGTCTGAGTGTTCACTCCCCTGTGCTGCAGACCAGGACGGCGACAAGCAGCTCTCGCTGCCCGAGTTCATCTCTCTGCCCGTCGGCACAGTGGAGAACCAGCAGGGCCAGGACATCGATGACAGTTGGGTCAGAGACCGAAAAAAAGAGTTTGAGGAACTGATCGACGCCAACCATGATGGGGTCGTGACCATGGCTGAGCTGGAGGTGAGTGCAGGCGCCTGGGGGCACCGCCCTCCCCCACCCTGAGTTGGGGCCCAGATCCCCAGGCTTCCAGCTGTGCGGGAGGCGAGGGGCTGCGGGGGAAGGGACAGCAGTGTCGGCTCCTCGTCGTAACACTTGGTGGCCCCTGGAGGAGCTCCCCACGTGCAGGGGAGGGGCAGTCACCGGGCAGCGTGGTCACCTGGGGTGCTTGGGCCAGTGAGGTGCTGGCCTGCCGCCGGCCAGGGTGCCTGGGATGCCTCGGCCTCCCCAGTGGGCAGCGGGTGAGATGCTGGCGCGCCGGGGGTGCAGGCCATGCTGGAATCCATCTTCCCCTGAAGTGTTTCTGCCGGGGCCGTGTGGGTGCTGTGTGGGCTTGTTTTTCCCCGTCACCGCATGACTCACTGTCTTTGCACCAGAATTCTCTGATCCTCTTGATAGCTGGCGCACACATCTGCTTCGAGCATTGAACGGCGGCTCGTTGAGCCCGTGTCCATGCCTGTATCCGGGCATCGCGTGACCCGCGGGCAGGCTCCCGCAGCCGCTCAAGGCTACTGGCCCTCCGGCCGGCCCCTCCAGGAAGGAAGCAGCAGGAGTGCTCTGAGGAGGACGGGAGGCGGCGAGTCTCAGGCACCACATAGGCAAAGGCTGTCTGGCCCTGAGCCACTTCCAGCCTGGTATTTGCCTTCCAGAACATTCCAGAACATGCCCACATCCCCTCCTTGCTGCTTCTGTACTCTTAGCCCGTGGGGTGTTTTAAATAAGGCGTTGCTTTCTGAGGCTGGTGACAGGGTCAGAGCCATGCAGATACTTCCCTGAGGCCAGAGGCGCTGACCTCGCTGACAGGGCATCCGTGGGGGGCAGGGGCGTCTGCCTGGCGGTGGGGAGGGGGGTGTCTCACGGCCTCGTCACCAGGTGTGGACTTCTGGCGTCATGGTGGAGCTGAGACTCGAGGTCGATGGCCCTCGTGCTGCCAGGGAGCGGGCGCGCTGGGGAGGGCCGTGGTGGCCAGGGGTTCGCGCTGACCCGGTGCCCGGAACCCCATAGGACTACATGGACCCTATGAACGAGTACAACGCCCTGAACGAGGCCAAGCAGATGATCGCCATCGCGGACGAGAACCAGAACCAGCACCTGGAGCCCGAGGAGGTGCTCAAGTACAGCGAGTTTTTCACGGGCAGCAAGCTGATGGACTACGCCCGCAACGTGCACGAGGAGTTCTGAGCCCGCAACCCCCACCCCCAGCCCCAGCCCCGGGCCCGGCTGCCGCCGCCGGTCCAGCCCTGCCCCAGGTGCGCTTGAGCGGCCGGCCTGGGCCGGTGCCGCTGCGGGCCGGTGCCCCCCGCGCGGGCGTCTGACTTCCGGGCACTGGGCACAGCCGGGCCCTGCGGGCTCTCCACGCTGCGGGGCGCAGCGCGGCCCCTGCCCCTTCCCCGCTGGCATTGCGTTGGCGTGTGCTCTGCGGGGGGCCTGCGCTGGCTGCGGGGGGTTCCTGCCACGACGTTCCAGCTCTGAAAACACAAGCACTTGTGACGAGAATCTCACTGATGTACGTTAAGATAGAGTTCGCCTAGCTTCATTTCTTTGTTGAGAAAAAAGCTCATAAAATGATTTTGGAACGTTTGTGGCCCAGTGGCTTCCACTCCGTGCTTTTGAGGCGGCTGATCCGGGCGAACAGAGGTTCGGTCACGCTCCTGCCAGGCCCCTGGGTGCGGCCGCCCGTGAGGGACGTGCGTAGCGGCGGGGAGGCCCGCAGGGGCGCGGGGGCCGAGGGTCTGGAGCGTGGCGCAGAGGTGAGACCCCTGGGAAGTGCTGGCCGGAGAGGGAAGATCTGAGGACCAGCCCCTAGGGCAGGGGCTGTGGGGAGAGCCCCTCCGCGCTGCCGCCAGGCTGTCTGTGGGCGAGCAGCAGAGGCGGCCAGGGGACCTGGAGTCTCACCGAGCCTGTGGTCAGGGCCTGGGAGGGCCTGAGAGCCTGGGGACCGGACGGGGCTGTTGGTGGCGGTCCCGCCAGACCTGGATTTGTCCCAGGCCCTTTTTGGAGGTCAGCCGTGCCCAGTGCTTGTCCAGCATGTGGGGACAGAGGACACTGAGCTGTGAGGGGTTTAACAGACCGAGGGTCCCTGACCTCACGTGCCTCTGAGCTGCCGCCTCCAGCCCCTGCCCCCTCCGTGCTGGGAGCCCTGAGCTGTGGGCTGTAGTGCCTCAGTGGGTCTGCTCGGGCCTTGGAGGGCCCTGCTCAGGTGGGGGCTCCAGCCCGGTGGGCAGAGGAGCTGCCTTGAGCTGCCCTCATGACCTGCCCTTGCCACAGGGATCCGCTTCCGAGCAGCGTGGGGTGGGGCCGCTGTAGCGGAAGGAGGGCGCGGCGACACCTGTACCGGGTGCCCTGCAGATGAGAAAGACTTGAGAAGGGCTGGGAGTGTGTGGTGGGAGGGGGTCCCCACCGTGGCCGGGCCCACGTGGGTGAGTTGGCAGGGGTGTGGGTGACGTGGTTGTGCTTGGCGGGTCAGTGTGAACAGGGACTGGTTCCGTGGGCCAGGTGGGGAGGGCCCCGGGGCAGCGGGACCCGAACTGTCAGAGGGTAGGCAGTGCCCACGCGGCCCCCAGAGAAGGAGAGGGGCACACTGGCGGGGGCGCTGCCCACCGGTGCCCACGTGAGCTCAACCTCAGAAGCTACAGTGCATCAAAAGAAAAAAGGTTTTTGTCCCCCTCTATGGAAGACAGGGTTGCGCACAGGCACGCACACCAGGCTGCCCGGCGCCCCGACCCCCTCCCCTGGGCGCCCCCTGGCTGCTGGCAGAGGCTGCCTCTCCCTCCACCCCCGCTGTTGTGGGCGGTGGCCTCGTCCGTGGCAGCCTTGCCCTGCTCCGCGGAGGAATTTCCCACAGGTGGGCCGCGGGCTCCGCTTCCTCACCTGCTGTCGGGGAGTCAGGGAGGGGAATTTCCAGCCTCTCCCCGAGAGGGGCCCTCTGCCCGAAACTTCGCAAATTAACTAGTGTATGGTTAATTTCATCTCAAGGTTAGGGTTTGAAGGGTCCAAAAAAACGACCCAGGGTAGCTTCCCCTGCTTCCTGGGCACCCAGTGATGTCTGAGCCGCGCGTGAGTGTTCTTTCCTCTCTCCATGCCACAGCCCTGCACGCGGCCCTCCGCGCCTGCCCTGGAACCACCTGGGGCTGCGTCCGAGGGTGCCATGCGCTCCAGGGGGCCATCCAGTGGGTCATCCTGTCCCATTGTGGTCTCCACTGTCCCATTGGTGCTGTGGGGACACCCCAAGCCCAGCGTGGGTGTGGGGTGGGATGGGCTGGGCTGGCCTGGCCACCGGGGAGGACACAGAGCCAGACTGGGCCGCGGGCGCCCCCACAGGAGCAGCCGCACACGTGCCACACGCGGCACAGGTTCACACGTGCTCGCGGCATACTTCGTACCCAGGACGCAGAGCAGGTGCTGTCCTAACAGAACACCGGGGACGGCCGTCTCCCTGTCCTGGGGCCGGACTTCTGAGAGCGCGTGTGGGCAGGGCTGTACCTGTGCATCGCCCTCACGCAGTCTCCTGCTGCGCTGTCCTGGGGTCTCCCCCAGACGGAAGCCAGCCTTGGGGATCCGGACTCCCCCCCCCCCCGCCCCACCACCCTGTCTAAACTTGACCAGCAGCCCAGAGGCCCCACCTCCAAACAGCCACATGGGAGGTCAGGGTTTCAACACGTGAATCTGGGGACACCTGTTGTGCTCAGACACGTTGCGCGCAGCACAGCCCTGCCTCGCACTCGTGTGCTTGCCACGTCCGCCGACACCCCTGCCGCGCTCCCCACACTCGCACGCTCGCCCCCTCTGACCTCTTGACCACTGCCTCTGTCTGAGCTGGTTTTGGACGCCTGGGCCAGGGACTGTGCTCTGGAGTTCGGGGCTGCTCTCCCCTTGAGCCGGTGCCCTGTGGAGGGTCCAGATGGTGTGAGGCCTGTCTCCTGATGCAGGGTGCTACCTCAGTTTACCCGTGTGCTCTGTGCACCCCTTTGCTGAGGGGTGAGGATTGCCATGAGTGTAGCCTTTTGTCGGGGGGGGGGTGGTTGCAGGAGCAGACACCTGCTCCCAAGGGGTCCGACCTGCCCTCCACAGGGAAAGCGGGCGCCCAGAGGGAGTGAGCTTGTGGAGGGGTCGTCTGGCCAGAGCAGGAGGCTTGCCCGTGTGCCCAGCCGAAGGGGCACCATGCCCCTGGTGAGGTGGGGCGAGGGGGCGTCCGGTGTGGACGGTGGATGCGGACTAGATGTGCTGGCCCCACCAGGGGTCTGGCGGCTGCAGGTCCTCACTTTGGCCCCAGGTCTGCGAGCCGGGTCGGCGCCCCACTGCCCGCTGACTGAGCCGCAGGTTAGTGGGCGTATTTGAGGCGAGGAGGGCTCAGGGCAGGAGAGAAGCCTGCAGCCTGGAGGGTTGCTGCCAGACTAGCCGCCTTCTTGCCAGCAGCCCAGGTCAGGGGTCCCCAGCCCTTCCTGGGCCTCCTTCCTCCTGGTCCCTCCTCCTCTCTCCCTCCCCACCCCTCCCCCGCAGCCCTTATAGCCACATCCTGCAAGGAAAAACCCCAGACTCCTGCACCGCCCTGCGATGAATCCTCGTCTCCTCCTCGTGCAGGCTTGGCGGCCCCGCGGGCCCCCCTCAGTCCTCCTGCTCTTCGGGCTCGTGCTGGGTGCTGCGGCCCGGCTCACCTGCGTGGGGGACGCCTACCCCAAAGACGGCAGGTGCTGTCAGGACTGCCCACCAGGTGAGCGGCCCGGCCACAGAGCTGGGAGGGCGCGGGGGGGGGGGGGGGGGCTGGGACAGGAGGGTGGGGTCCTAGGCATGGGACACACACACACACACGGGGATGGGGGTGGGGGAGAGGGGAACAAGCAGATGGGGTCCCGGGACACGGGGGTCATGGGCTAGGGGACCCAGGCCGGCGGAGTGGGGGACCGGCAGCCAGGCCCAGGGCCGTGGGCCGCCAGGACCGAGGCTGGGGATGCGGAGCCGCACTGAGGCCGGCCTGCCTCCCGCTGCAGGCTATGGGATGGAGAGACGCTGCAGCGGAGGCCAGGACACCGAGTGCCACCCTTGTCGGTCTGGCTTCTACAATGAGGCTACCAACTATGAGCCCTGCAAACCCTGTACCCAGTGCAATCAGAGTGAGCGTCACCCGGACCGGATCCCAGACCCCCGAGCGAGTCCCTGGCGCCCCCCCCAGGCGCTCCCAGGAGGTCCCCATAGCCGCAGAGACAAACCCCAAACCACAGTGGGGCCTGCTGCACCACGGGGGCCCCCTCGGAGCCCCTCCTTCCTCCCAGGGAGGGGGGTGCTGAGGCCACGAGGAATCAGGCAGGAGCACGTGCCCAGCCGCTGGCCGTGGCAGGCAACCAGAGCGGGATCCGAGCGCCACCGAGGGTCCTGCTGTGGGCCTGACGGGGGGTTGAAGGGAGGCCGGAGCCACCCTGGGTGGGCCTCCCACGGGCCACATGGCCAGAAGGAACGTGGCATCCAGGCACTGGAGAGAGCCCGGAGCCCCGTGAGCCCCGCACGGCGAGGGGGCTGCTGGTCCGGGAGCCCTCGGCCCCCGTCCTCCAGCCTGCACGGCAGCCCGCGGCTCTGCCGACCGTGGCCACCTCCCCTGACCCCCCCCAGGAAGTGGGAGCGAACCGAAGCAGAGATGCACGCCCACACAGGACACGGTCTGCGGCTGCAAGCCAGGCACCGAGCCCCAGGACGGCTTCAAGCGTGGCGTCGGTGAGCCCGGGGGTGGCGGCGGGCAGCGTGTGCACGAGAGGGCAGGGTCTGCATGCCCGCGGGGGGTCCTTGGGGCTGGCAAGGAAGCCTGTCGTCCACATCACCTGCTGTCACTTGCCACTGTACCCCCCAGCCCCACAGGTCAGACCGAGTTCCTTTCCCCCAACACACAGGCCAGGCCAAGAAAGACGGGGGGCCCGGGTCGGGGCCAGTGGGCGGAATGCGGGCCGGGAGGCGGCTCTGGAGGCTGTGGCGGGGGAGCGCCCAGCCCTGCAGGACTAGCTCCCAGCAGCAGCCGCGTCCAGGTCCCCGAGGCGGCGGTGAGGAGACCGTCCTGCTGTCTTTGTTGCAGACTGCGCCCCGTGCCCACCGGGGCACTTCTCCCCGGGGGACGACCAGGCCTGCAAGCCCTGGACCAAGTGAGTGGTCTGGGAGGCCCCTGTCCCCTGGCCCCTCGTGACTCCTGCCCCCCCCATGCTGCCCGCCGCCTCAGCCCTGGGCCAACCTGGGTGCCGGGTTGGGGTGAGGAGTGTATGCCTCTGTCCCAGGCCCCGGGAGACCGTGAGAGCCGCATCCACAGCCGGGGCCTCCACGGAGGGCAGGAGGAGAGCAGGGTGGGCAGCACAGCGCGGGGACGTGGGCAGGGAGAGTGTGGGGCAGGGGTCCCTGGGGGCTGTGGGGCTTGGGCAGGTCCTTGGCCTGTCCCCTGGCTAGGAGTGGGATGCTGCCTGACAGGACCCAGGGGGGCTCTGCTGGCGACTGCTCCCCACGCGTCCCTGGTCCTGCCTCATTCTGGGTCCTTCTGGGAGGAGTTGGCTGGGGGTCGGAGGCTCCGGCCTGAACAGTACCCCTGCCTTTGTCAGCTGTACCCTGAAAGGAAAGCGTACGGTGCGGCCAGCCAGTCAAAGCTCAGATGCTGTCTGTGAAGACAGGAGCCCCCCGGCCACGCTGCCATGGGAGACCCAGGGCCCCCCAGCCTGGCCCCCCACCACCCAGCCCACCACAGCCTGGGCCAGGGCCTCTCAGGAGCCCTTCACGCCCCCTGCAGAGCCCCCCAGGGGTAAGGGGGGTGCCTGGCCTCCCCCCAGCAGGGCAAGGAAAAGGGGGGTAGGGAGGGGGGTTGGGGGTGCCCTCTGCCCTCCTGGAGGCCCTCTGGGGCTGGACCCCTTGCTCCAGTGGACCCCACCCCAGCAGGCCCTGCCTCCCCGCAGGCCCCCAGCTGGCTGCTGTCCTGGGCCTGGGCCTGGGCCTCCTTGCTCCCGTGGCGGCCGCGCTGGCGCTGCTTCTGCACCACAGAGCCTGGCGGCTGCCCCCCAGTGAGTACCCCGTGTGACCCTGACCCCGAAGGCTTCCCACGCATGGGGGCTGTGACCCTCCCCCATCTCCTGCCTCGGTCCTTCCCCTCCCCAGGTGGAAATAGCTTCCGGACCCCTATCCAGGAGGAGCACTCCGATGCCAACTCCGCCCTGGCCAAGATCTGAGCCAAGACTGGAGCAGCTAGTGCTCCCCCACCGGCTGGGTGCCCCCAGGGCCTGCTAGACATGGAGGGGCTTTGGGGTGCCCCCACGCGCAGGCCGTCGTGTCCCATAACCTCCCCACCCTGCACCGTTTTAGGTGCTCCTGGCCTGCGCCCAGGGCTCTGCTACGTATGCCGTGCATACTCCCCGCCCAGGGTGGCCCCCCAATAAATGACATTGGCGAACCATCTCCGACTGGCTGCCCGCGGGCTGAGTGCCACACAGCCATGGTGGGAGTGCCAGGGCCAGACCCACTCTGGCGGGGGGGCCTCTCCAGCCGCGGCAGGGGTATGGGACCCCCTCAGAGACCCTGGCACCCCTGTCCTCACCCCTTCTCTGAGCACGTCCCGGCTCCAGACGCGGGGGTGGGCAGGCCACATACATGTCCTGGGGGACCGAATGACCCCGCGGCTTGTTGGCGGCATCCAGGAGCCGCTTCTCCGAGCCCCGCACCTGGGTGGACAGGCCCTAGGCTCCCCCGGCGAGCCCACAGCTTCCAGCACTAATGGGAGCAGGCCGGAGTCTGGAGGCCCCAGAGGGGATGTTTGAGGACAGCCCTTCAGGTCTCTGTGTGTCCTTGCCGAGCAGAGAGCTCAAGAGCCATTCTTTTTCGAGACCTCTCAGACCCCATGCCTGCCGGACCTGCGCATATGTCGTGGGTAGTGAGTGGGGAAGCTTAGGTGTCGCTGCTTTGGGAAAGTGGAGATTTCCAATCAAGCTGAGCCGCAGTTGGCCCTGGGGTGAATGCTGAAAACCCCGATGCCGAAGCCCATCGACAGTAGAGTCCCACAGACAAGGACTTGTCCGTGACCATGGTGCCCCTCCTGCTGGGTTGCCAGGCCAGATGGTGAGCGTCCTTCGCAGCTGCTGGGTGACCTGAAGCCAAAGGCACTGTGGCCAGCGCAAGACTCTGGCCCTGATGTTGGCCGAGCCCTGGCCACCAGCCCTCCTTGTTTCCTGGGCCATCTTTCTCCCCAGGGTCACCCCAGAGGCCCATCCAATGTGTCTTCAAACCTCTGAGCCCTCTGCCCCGGGGCCTGGACGCTGCCAGGGGAGGACAGAGAGCCGTCCCATGCTCAGCCCCACTGAGTTCCCCGTGTTCTGGGGGGGGGGACGCAGCAGTGGACAAAAAACGTGAGCCGTACCCTCAGCGCAGGCGGCAAACCCGCACCCTTGATCTGGGGACAGTGGTCACCAGCATAGTGTGGAGGCTGCAGAGAAGTGCTAGGGGACCTGGTAGAGGGGCAGGGTCGGGGCAGGGTCGGGGGCAGATCCTGCATCTGAGGCCTCCCCCGCACACCTCCAGCTCTTCCCTCAGCCAGGACGCCCTCCGCTCACCTGGCAGCTCCACACCTGCCGTGGGCCAGATTCATCTTCTCTCTGCTTCTACACCAGCCCTAAGCACTCTCCGGCCCCTCCCCCCACCGGTCTGCTGAAAACCCTCCCACTGTCTCCACCCCAGGCCCTGCATGACCCCAGGTCTGGGCCTCGAGCTAGGGCTCTGCCCAGCGTCCGCTGTCCCCCTCTGCGCCCCCACCCCGTCCCCACCCGGCCCTGCTGTCGGGTCCCCTTCTGCAGGCACCGCCCGCCTCTGGTTCTGCCTGGCCTCCGTGAGGGGCCGTCTGCTAACAGGAACAGGGGACGCGTGTGAGCGGGAAGAGCTGATAGTGCAGAAGTGTGGTGAGCGGCCAAGGCCCTGGAAAACACAGCAGATACAGATCGCCGCTCCCCTGGCTGCCCAGAGCCTGTGGCTGGGTCGGTGGGGGTGGGGTGGGCTTCCGGAGGGGCTGGGGCAAGAAAGATGCAGGCACTGACGCTGGGCTGACGTCACTCCTGCCTTCCGAGGGGCCTTGCTCAGAAGCCGCTATCTCTGTGGGCATTGAACGTGGGCTGTTTGCTTTGTGTGCAGCTGTGGGCGGCAGCCACGGAGGAATCTTCCTCTCCTGCCCGCCCACGGGCCCTTCCCGTGGACTTTTTCTGCACGGAGCTCCTCCTGCCCAGCTCACCTTCACTCCTCCCCACTGTTTCCAGAAGCTTCTAACCGTGTCCCCGCTTCCAGAAGGAGCAGCTGACCCATGGCACAGTCTGACAAGCATCATTTGTAGGGTATCGATCATGTGTTCCTGGGCCACAGTATATCGCGAACTTACCAGAATTGGGGTGACCCTGTACTGCCCCAAACCTGACCCCTCAGGTCTTTGAAGTGAGCAGCGGATGAAGGTCTAGAACTGCGGGTTCTGGGCGTGGATTCCCGCTCTGTCCCTGCGCTCAGACCCATCTCCTGGAGTGGGAGATCCCAGGGCTCCGCGGAGCCTCGGGCAGCCTGGAGCTACAGCCCACCCGAGAGCCTCCTCACTTCCCTGCACCACCAGGTTTGCCCCCTGCGGAGGAGCCGTGCATCCTGGGACCTGGCGAGCTGAGTCACCCATGGCTAATTCCTGCCCATTCCCTCAGGAAAGGAACAGCTGCCCATCAGGCCGGGTGGCAGCTGCAGGCCTCAGAGACCAGTACCTCCAGCCCAGAGCCGTAAGCACGGTCCCACTCCTGAGACCCGGGCCCCAGGGAGGCTCAAGGGAGGAGGCAGGGCCCCAGAAGCCCTCTGTGCCGCTCGGGGAAGCTGAGGCGGCGGGGGATGGGACAGTCTCACGGTGAGTTGCAGGCACAGAAAATTGGGTCAGAGGCTGGCCCTCCACTGCCCCGGGATGACCAGATTCCTCTGGAGAGGTCTGGGTGGGAACCAGCCCAGCAGTCTGTGCCGGGACCTGAGCAGACCACCTGGAGGTTTAGTCAATGCCCAGACCTCTCCTTACTAGCGGCCTGTCCTGAGATCTGAGGAGGTCCTTGGGTTGGGAGGTGAGGGGTGGCACCTGAGAGCTGTAAGCTGTGAGTGTGTGTGTGAGTCTGTGTGTGAGTGTGCGCGTGTGTGTGTGCATGTGTGAGGGTGTGTGCGTGTGTGTGTGTGTGACCTGGAGCCTGGTCAGACCTTGTTGGCCAAGTGAGGGGGTGTGTCCTGATCCCCAGAAAGTAAGGGGGCATTGTCCCCATCCCTGGAAAATGGGGGGCCTCTTGGTGTGGGGTAGGACCATGATGTTCTGGGGTCTGTAGGGTTCGCAGAGGACAGGTAGTTGGAGATCTTTAAAAGCCCTTGGGGCTCTCCTGAGGAAGTTGGGGCAGGGGTAGGGGACACAGCCAGACACGGAGGGGACACAGCGAGGGAAGCGTCCCCAGCCAGACTGTCCTCCCGGGGGTCCCTGCACCAGCACACCCGTGGGCACTACCCACCGCAGGGCGCCGTCTGCACTTAGCACCTGCAGCGCGCGCGGCCCTCCCTTCACACCTGATGGGCTGCAAGTTTAGAACAGAAAACATCTCCGACCTGCTCCCTTCCAGTGCAGCCCGAGGAGGCCACTGGTGCAAGCTATGTTCAGGGTCTACCCCCCCCACATTTGGGGGCATATTCAGCTTCCGGGTAGGAATTCCTGGACCAGAGGGCAGGGACACTTAGGAACCCCCAGGTGACCACCCCTGCGCGGCCGCACACAGTCTCCTGGAGGCCCCCACCCCCTGTGGTTGTGCGCTGCCAAGGGCAGAGACCGGCGGGCTCCCCTGACTTCGAAAACGATCCTTCTACTGAGAGCAGCTCTGGGTTCCCATCCGGCGTGAGGGGCAGCCGCGGAGATTTCCCGCGTGCCCCTGCCTCCCCACCCCCGTCCCCCTCCCGCCTGGCCCTTTGTTCCAGCGGCCGCGGGGCTCCCACGGGCTCCAGGGCCCGGGTCTACTGAGGGTCCCACACGGCTGTGCCTTCTGCAGTTTGGACAAAGCTCCAGCCACACGTCACCGCTGCGGTCACACGGAGCCGTCGCTGCGACCCCCGGTGCTCCGCCCGCCCGTTGAATCGGGGTTGCCGGGGGTCACGGGGGTCGGATGCGAACCGTTTCTCCCCGCTCCCGGCATTTGGGCCTGCGGGGCGGGGTCTGGGCGTGCCCGGATGGGGGCGGGGCGGGGCCCATCCCCTAAAGTCTCCCGGCTCCGTCGGGCCATGGGTGCCATGGAGGCGAGGGGCGCGCTCGCGGCCCTGTGCGGCGTCACGCTGCTCTGCGCCCTGGGCCTGGGCCAGCGCCCCGCCGGGGGTCTGAGCTGCGGCCGCGAGCGCCTACTGCGTGGAACCGGGACGGACGCGCGCTGCTGTCGCCCGTGCGTCCAGGGTAAGTCGCGCGGGGAGCCTGTCTCGGAGCGCAGCAGCGCCGCGCCCTCTCCCTGTGCTCGGACCCGGCCTCCACGGCGTGGCGGGCAGATCTTCTGGGTCCGGAGCCCAGGGACCCTGGGCAATGGGTGAGGGGCGTGTAGCAGAGGGGAGCTCAGCTCGGGCCAGGGGCCATGTGGGGAGCCAGGGGTTAGGGGGTGAGAGCCTTACCCAAGGAGAGTCTTGGGTCCCAAGGCGGAGGAAAGCTGTCCCAGCTCTTACTGAGCGGCTTCTGCCCCTCAGGCCAGCACAAGTTCTGCCCCACCTCTGCCTCGGACCTGCCTCTATGGGTGAGGGGCGAGGGGCATGTGCCCGCCTGGGGACAAATACTGCAGGGAAAACAGCCCAGAGTGTCACCCTGCTGAAGCCTGGGGGTTGAGAAGGGGGATCTCTGAGGGTCCCAGTCTCAGTGCGGCAGGCGGGGACAGGCAGGAGGAAAGGGGGAGAGGGAGTAGGTCCCCCAGGCGGCCCCCTTGCCCAGCAGGGACATGTTCTGGTCACATGCCAAGTCACAACCACCCTGGGTGGGAGCAGCTTCAAGGCAGTGGGGGACACAGCCAGGTCACAGGGGTGCCTGTGGGGGAGGGAGACAGCGGGACCCCATTGGGGTGCTGGCTCCCAGACAGGAGCCCTCTGACCTCTAAGGGTGACTAAGGGTGGAGGTGTGGATGGCCCATTCCCTCTGGGGGGCCCTGGTGGGGTGGTGGGGGGAGTCCTGAGGAGGGAGGGGCTTGGCCCAGCTGCTGAGAGGGCTGGCTTTTCTCCGGCTCAGCGGAGCCCTGCTCTGAGGCGGACTGCACGTGCGTGGAGCCCGGGTTCCACTGCGGGGACCCCCAGTGCACCAGCTGCAAGCATCACGCCTGCCCGCCGGGCCAGGAGGTGCGGCCCCATGGTGAGTTGGCGGCAGCTGCGGCCTGAGCGGGTTGGGGGTCTGACCGGGGCCCAGCCAGAGCTCAGGGCGGTGGGTGTGTGGCGAGCGCCACGAGGGTGTGGAAGGAGTGCCTGTGTGTGGCGGGTACGTGCGTGGCCTCTGGGCAGGCAGGCTCCGGCAGCTCCGTGGCAAAGCCCAGGTGGGTGTGGCCGTTGGCTGCCTGTCGTCTGTACCCAGATGGGGTCCCGGCACCCCCGCGGCTGCAGCGAGTCCTGCCCTCTCTTCGCAGGCTTCCGGTGCAGCTCCAGGGCATTCCTCAGGGCTGGTTGGGGGAGTCCTGGGGGTGTCCACGGGCTGTCTGGCCAGTCCTCCCTGTACCCTGTATGTTTGTGTGGGGACACGCCCGCCCCTTCTTGCCCTGTCTGGGGGGCAACCTTTTCCTGGAAGCAGCAGCTCAGATTCTCCTGGGGCCTGTTTACCTGCTGGGAGGGGCCTGGTGTAGCCTGAGGGCCCTCGTGGCACAAGCCTCACCTTCTGTCTCCGGGACCCAACCTGGCCGCTTGCCCTCCCGGCTGCTGGACCAAGTGTAAGGCCTGGCCTGATTCTGGCCTGGTTTCTACTTCTGCCCCTTCTGGGCTCCCTTAGCTCCAGCCTCCAGTGGACAGGCCCCTGCACTCCCCGCCTCTCCCAGATCCCCCAGGGACCCCCACCAGCTCAGGGTCACAGCCTTGGGGTCCCCCCAAGTCTGCCTTGCCCACAGATGGTTGCCCTGGAATGGGGCACACCTGAGCCCTGATTTTGGGCCTCAGTCTCGCAGGCGTCAGAGACCTGTTGGACCCAGGCCCCAGAGGGGCCCTGGAGGGACCCTGTCTCACCTACCCCAGCAAATCCCAGCGGTCTGTCTGTCTCCAGGGAACTTCGATTTCGGCTTTGAGTGTGTCGATTGTGCCACAGGGACCTTCTCTGGAGGCCAGGAGGGTCGCTGCAGACCCTGGTCAGAGTGAGTGCTGGTGGGGCCTTCAGGTGGCTGGCCAGTTCCTGAGGGAGGGGCCTCTCCTGTCCTTCCTGGTGACCCGCCTCCCACTCGGAGGACAGCAGCCACGTGGAAGTCCCGCTCGGGTGGGTGAGGGCTGACGGAGGGCTCTTCTGTGTGTCCCAGCTGTTCCCAGTTTGGGCACCCCCCCGTGTTTCCCGGGAACAAGACACACAATGCCGTGTGTAGCCTGGGGCTGCCGCCCGCTGAGACGCACGACACACTGGCCATCGTCCTCCTCTCCGTGACCGCCTGCGTCCTGGTCCTGAGTGCGGCCCAGCTGGGCTTGCACGTCTGGCAGCTGAGACGGCAGCGCGTGTGGCCCCCAGGTCTGTTGTGCCCCTGGGGTGGGAGAGGTGGGTGCCTGGCCTGCCTGCTGACTGCAGCCGCTCTGCAGAGACCCAGCTGCTCCTGGAGGCACCGCCGCCCGCTGAGGACGCCTGCAGCTGCCAGCTCCCTGAGGAGGAGCGGGGGGAGCCGCTGCCCGAGGACAAGGGCCTGAGGCACCTGTGGGTGTGAGGCTGGCTGTCCTCCGACGGCCGACCGGAGTCGGACCCTCCCAGGACACGTCCCAGGGCTGGCCCGTGGGAACAAGGTCTCTGCACTCACTGTGGGGCCCCAGCTCTGGGCCCGGCCCTGCTCCCCTCGATGGTGGAAGTGGGTGGGGGGTGGTGTCAGTGACCAGTCCCCCAGACCATGCAGAAGAGGCAGCAGCTGTGGCCAGACCCCATGGGGCGTACAGCCGCAGCCGTGGCTGCTTCCCTCCCTTGCTGGCCCTGTTGGGGTTGTGATGTCTGTGGGCCCCTGGCTTCCAGGACAGGAGGCTGGGCCCGGTGCAGGACTGGGCTGCAGGCAGGGCTCAATAAACACTTGTCCAGCGACTTGAGTGGCCGTGTTCTGGGGTGGGCAGCGCAGGGAGACGAGGCCCCTACCAGTACCCCCCACACCCTGGCCGGCTCCTTCCAGCCGAGGCGGGGCTGGGGGTGGGGCAGAAGTCAGGGCCATTCTAGTCCTGGCCCAAGCGCTCAGCAGGGACCCTGGAAGCCTTCCTGGAGGAAGGGCAGCATGATGGACACGTGTCCTGTGTGCCTTTTTGCTGCCCTGTCCAACCCCCCCTCCCTGGCAGTCTGCCTGGCGTCTGGGACAGTTGGATTCTGTGCTCTGTGCTGGTCACACAGTCTGCTGGCTCCTGGGAGGGGTCTGTCCCTGTGTCATTCTGGCCCCAAGTCCAGGGCGAGGCCCGTTTCTCCAGGCAAGTCTTCCTGGTCAGGAGGGCAGCCTCTGCGGTCCCTGCCTTTGGCCCCCACCCTCTAGGCCAGACCTGCTGCTCGCCCCCACCACCTCCTGAGTCGCTCTAGGCTCCTGCCCATCGCAGCTGAGCCGTGTCCTCCAGCCTCCGCACGGACCTGGCACCTGCAGCTTGATAAGGGCTTCTTGGCACTGCTGTCCAGGGTGTGGAAGGCCGGTGGGGGCTGGTCTTGACAGCAGGCCTGTCAGGCGCCAGCACGTGCCCACGGTCCCAGAGCTGCAGCGCCCCCACACCCCCCTTCCTGCCTGCCTGCCTCCCAGGACTCACTGGCCCTCAGCCCCACTCAGTCCCGGTGGGCCGCTAGGAGGTGGTGGAGAGAGCTGCGTGTCTTATGCCCAGGCTCGTGACCCCCACCCCCTCCCCACCTCGGCGCAGTGTGGCCTCTCCACCCCTGGAAGGAGGGGTGCTGACGGTGCCTTCCCGAGTTCACTCACATGGGAAACATCCTCTCCGCGCCCGCTGGCTCCCAGGCCCCGGCACGCCCAGAGCCCGCGTTCCAGAAGAGGGTCCGGGCGAATTAGCTAATAAATGAGACAGCGCAGGTCGACTGGCCGGGTGTCAGGGGACCGTGGGAGACACCATGCTGTGTTCCGGGGGCCCCAGCAGACTGCTCTGGGACCTGTGGTCACGCCCCTGGCCCCTCTTCTGTCTCCAGGCTAGGTCTCCGCCTGCCCACCCCTGTCCACCCTGCTTCAGGGGGCCAGCTCTCCTCTGGGCTTCTCTTGTCACCTGGGTCACTTGACGGTTCCACCCCCACCGGTGGGGCACATGGACGCTCAGGGCTTCCTGGACCCTCCACAGGGGCTCCCCAGCCCTGGCTCAGCAGTCCCGGTGGTGGTGGTGGCTGGGGGTGGGGGTTGGTGGGAGAGTCGGGTCGTCTGGAGTCACAGATCTTCCTCAGACGACACTCCGGCCTGCACACACCCAGGTCCTGCGAGACCTATCTGCCGGCTGACTCAGCGTGGAAACTCCCCATGGGGGGGTCCCGTGTGGGGTGACAGCACCCCACCGTCAGCACGGGGGCGGCACCAGGCAGGCTGGGAGATTCCAAGGCCCAGGTGGAGAACGGGGCTGAGGCTGGACGCGGCCAGCGGCCAGAGAGGGGAGGGAGGGAGACCGGCGGGGCGGTGAGGGCAGGAGGGCTCAGGGGAACCCTTGCAGAGGCTGGATGGGTCCCTACTCTTTCCCCCCCCATGCCCCTCCCAGAGACGCCCCCTCTCCTTCAACCCAGCTCCATCTGCCCACCCTGCTCCTGCCGTCCTCAGAGCCGCCAGAACCCCATGACTTGCAAGCTTGTGTGGGCCCCGAGGGCCCCCCAGCTCCATGGACACGGAACAGGGAGGGACTGCATGGAGAGACTTGGTCTCTGTGATTTATAGAACGACTGTTGGGTGAAGAGGGTCTGTGCATGGGGCGCCTGGGTGGCTCAGTGGGTTAAAGCCTCTGCCTTCGACTCAGGTTATGATCCCGGGGTCCTGGGATCGAACCCCACATCGGGCTCCGCTCTGCTCAGCGGGGAGCCTGCTTCCCCCCACCCTCTCTGTCTGCTTCTCTGCCTATTTGTGATCTCTGTCAAATAAATAAAATCTTTAAAAAAAGAAAAAAAGAGTCTGTTCAGGGCCCCCGGGGCTCAGGGGCTGGAGAGTCAAGTGGAGACCCCAGGGCAAGGGTGGGCAGAGGCTGCCCCTGGGGGTTTTGGTTAGGTGAGGCCTGAGCAAGTCTATCCAGGCTCTGGGGGATGGAACTGTGGGTGGGCGACGGGGAGGGGCAGAGCCTGGGACAGTGGGGGGAAGGGTGGGGACCAGCGCTGAGGTAGGGGGCTGCTGAGAGGCTCCTGCCCCCTCCTACTCAGCCCAGCTTCCTGGAGTCGGGGCAGGTATGTGCCCAGGCAGACCACCTGTCCTCCTGGGTCACTGAGCCCTGAGAGGGACCCCACCATAAGACTCTGCCCAGGCCAGCTCCAGGCCCAACTCTGCTTCTCCTGAAACCGCCCCCCCCCCCCAGCCCAGGACCCGCTCTCCAGCTGTTCCGGAAAACCACAGCTCCTCCCCGGGGAGAGCAGTCCACGGTGTGTTCAACCTCAGATAAGGGCCTGAAGGCCGCCCTTGGTTCCCAGAAGAGCTTCCGGCCACGGCAGCTCCCACGCAGTCACCACCCCTCACCTTGGTGGGAAAGGCTCCTGCCTCTCCCTTTGCTGAGATCTGGACTCAGGCCGTGTGGGACCCCCTCAGCAGGACAGGGGCGGGGGACAATGCGAGTTACAACTGCAACAGTCCTGGGGCAGCGTCCGGGAGCCGTCCAGAGGCGGGTGGTCCCCGGCTACCTACCAGGCGCTGGGATGTGCACCCATTGGTAAAACATGCCAGGCCTGGTCATGCAAGGGCTTTGACCAGGGCATGGGGCCATCACTCTTGGGCCCCCACCTCGTGGTTTTCAGAACATTCTGGAGCGAGCCACTCTTCCTCCAGTGGGGCTGAGCTCGGAGGTCTGAGAGGGACTGGCTCCCGGAGGCGCTAGGCCTGTGTTTCAGTAGGAGGCTGCACTGGGGCGGGCAGACAGCAGCCAAGGTCTCCGCCCCCACCTGGCTCAGGGTTCCAGGAAGCTTTGGGTGCTGAGGTGCTTTCCAGAGATGCGGATTCAGGCCCGGGGTGCTCCAGACCCCTTTCTCAGACACACACTCTCTGAAGGAGACAGGCTTCGAGGGGGAGTGGGGGGGGATGTGCTCAGAGACCTTGGGACTCCGTGGGATCTTTGGCTGAAACAGCCCCCCGGCTGCTGGGAGGTGGTCAGCTGACCCCGTGGTGTCTCTGCTAAGGGCTGAAGGAAGCCCCAGTGGGCGCCAGGGGTAGGGCCCGCGCTGGGCGCAGGAATCCACCCAGAGGATTCAGGGATGGTGGGGGTCCCTGGGGGGTGCCTGGGTGAGAGCAGAAGGCACTGCTTGAACTCTCCACCCACCAGCAGGGCCCCAGGCACCCCCCCCCCCGGAGGGGGAGCAAGGGAGAGGGAGGAAGGGGTGGGGGAGAGAGAGAGACACTCAGCTTTCAGGGCCTGTATTTGCCTTGAAAATCAAACTCCCGGCTGCTCGAGTCCCTGCGGGCCCTGACCCGTCTTCTGTGCCGCCTGTCATGTCATCTGGACGCTGGGATCCACTGCGCACCTCCAGACGCTCGGGTGCCCTGGGCCACAGCACCCCAAACTCCATCTCTGGCCTTCCTCTCCCCGGCGGTCCTTCCGGCTTTGGCTGGCGAGGGCCCTTCGGGGCCACATGCGAGCGGGGTGGGGCTGGGGGATCCAGATAGGGGGCCGGGGGGTGGCCATCCCCTCTGGGGCTTTGGACGAACAGCGGTGGTTCTTGGGAAACTTCATTTATTGACATTTGGGCTCTCAAGGGGGTGCCAGGGACTCCAGAGCAGCAGACATGCCTTTGGGGGAGCCCGAGGAGGGGGGGCAGGCTGTCACTGGGGCCTCAGGCTGCTCCGTGAGCGCCACGTCGATGATGCTCTGGGGATGGCACCACTGGGCCACGTCAGGAGCCATGACTGTGTGTGGGGCAGTGGCCCATGGGGCTTGCAGGGCTGATGGCGTGTCAGGAAGGGGTGAGTGAAGCATGTGAAGCATGTGAGCTGGGACATGGGGCACAGAGGTCCCAGGGGGTGTGTCAGGAAATGTGGAGTGGCCTGGATGCCAGCAGGGAACGTAGCCTGGACCCCAAAGGTGCAGGTGTGTGTTTCACAAGGGCCTGGGTGCCCTTGGCTTGCCCAGGAGGGGCACCCCCTCCTGCACACCCACGCCATGGACGCTGGTCCCCTTCCCTCCCTGGCTTTCAGAGCACAGAGCCAACAGATGCAGCTGCACAGCGGCCCATGGCTGAGCTCGGCCAGTCCCAAGGATGGACCACCAGACATGCTGGGAGGGAGCTTAGGGCTCCTGGACCCCAGGCCCATGGCGATGTGTACTTCTTGACTTTGGTCTGGGGACCCCATATCCTAGAGTGCAACAAAGTACATTGGGGTGGCAGGGGTCCTGCAAGTGGTCTGGGAGGGATGGGAGATGCCAGTCCCTGCCTTGGCGACGCTCCTCTGCTCTGGGGCCTGAGACATGCTGGCGCACAGTGCCCCCTAGTGGTGCCCCCCAGCAGTGGCTGAACCGCAGACCCCTGTGGACCCCAGGTCCCACCAGCAGCCCCGGGTTCCAGCAGCCTCCTGACCCGGCATCTGTGACTCGGTGGTAACCATTTGCTGGGGTGAGGGACAGGAGCGCACGAGAGAGCAGAGGAGGTGTACAAGCTGGTGGGGGTATGGGCTGGTGGCTGGGGGTTGGGCTGCCGGGACCCCAGCATCTGGCCTGGGAAGGTGTGGCGGCTGGGGGGAAGGGAGAGGGGATTATTGGTGGCTCTGGACATCTAGAGGTAGCAGGAGGCCTGGACACATCCGAGGCCCTAAATCTCCCTCAACTACAGGGCTGGGCCTATGAGGAATGGGAACACTGAAGCCATGCATGGCTTGGCCTGGGTGGGGCCAGTGCTGGCCCAGCACGTCCCTCGGGGCTGCCCTGCGGTGGCCATGTGCCCCTCACCCGCGGCCTAGGTGCTCAGCCTCTGTGGGATCTTAGGGGCCATGGGAGGCAAAGGGGGGGCGTGGGCTCTGAAGGCCCAGAAAGGGGCTGGGTGTGAGAGGGGACCCGAGAGTCCGGCAGTAGGGGCTGCGTGGGTTGTGGGGCTGCGGGAGCTCTTCCTGTCAGTCCTAGAGGGAGTCGGGTGATAAGGAGCCCAGGCCCTGCCGGGGGGCCGCCAGGAGGGCGGAGGGGAAGGCTGTGGGGAGCTCCTCCCCTCCCAGTAGGGCAGACTCCCCAGCCCGCTCCCCTAATGCCCCCACCCCAGCCCCCAAGGACAGATCCCAGCAGTGGACTAGGGGCCTGTGGGGCAGAGGCAAGGGCGTGGCGAAGGAGCTACAGGGGGGCACCGGGGGCTGGGGCCGCGATCCTCAGCCGAGGCGCTTTGTAACAAAGTAGCCTTTATGGGTCCCGCGGGGGCGCCGGCGGCCCGCCCGCTAGGAGCCGCGGAGCCCCGCGTTCTTGCGCCCCGCCGCCAGCCCCGGGGAGGGCTCTCGCGCCGGGTCCCCAGCGCCCGCGCGCGGCCGCTCGGCCCCGGGCTCCCCGCTCTGGGCGCCGTCGGGGCCGGGGCCGGGCGGTCGGGGCCGCCTCTGCGCCGAGGGCGGCCGCCTGTGCGCGCCTCCGGGGCTCCGGGGCAGCGCGGGCCTGCGCGCGCCCGGCCTGTCGACGGCGCGGGGCGGAGGTGGCTTCGAGCAGTCGGCCTCGCCCGCTGGCCGTGGGGGCGGCGGGCGGAGGGCGCCGCGGGGGCCCCCCAGGCGCGGCCACAGGTCCGCCTCGCCGTTGTGCAGGAGCGCGAAGCGGCGCTGGGAGAGCAGAGGCAGCATCTTCTGGTGGCGCAAGCTCTTCTGAAAGGTCTCGATTGCCAGGTCTGGGGGCGGCGGGGGAGGGGGTGAGCGGGGCCATTGGCTGCCGGGACGTGGGGGCGGCGGGGACGCAGCGCCCGCTCCCCCCGTGGGGTGGAGGTTCTGAGGCCCCGCGGGGTTGGGGGTGAGAGAGCCGAGGGGCGGGACCCAGCTGGGGACGAGGTGTGGCCGGCACCAGGGTGGTGGGGAGGGTGGGCAGGGCCGCCCTTCTCCTGCGGGGCCTGAGCAGAGGGTGCGGTGTCCACGTAGGTCCTCTGGATGTTGGAGAACCAGGTTTGCGGGCGTGTGAATTTGGGGAGAGGGGGGTCTGGCACACCCACAGCTGGGCAAGCAGGGAGGGGCCTGTTTGAGGGTCTGGGGGTTGCAGAGGGCCTCACCCAGCGTCTCCATGACCACGCCTGGTATCACCTCCTTCAGGACTTCACAGTTGGTGTGCAGGGCGGGGTTGGAGTTCATTTCCAGCAGCCACACCTGGGCCCAACACTGGTTAGCATCGTCCCCACACATCACGTGGCCCAGGGAAGGCTGTAGCCTTGGTCCCCATTAGGGTGAGTGATCCTGGGGAGCCCCTTTTCTGTGGCCTCACTGCTCCTATTTGCCCAAGGAGCCAAGGCTCTGAGGGGGGGGGGCACTGCTCCAGCTCCGCAGGGGTGGCAGAGTCTGACTGAGGCCCCAGCTCATGGGCTTGCCTGCGGGCTCAGGATATGCACTGGGGGCCCCTACCTACCAAACCCCACTGGTCCCAGGAAACTGCAGAAGTACCTTGAAGTTCTCATCAATCAAGAAGTCACAGCCAATGAGGTCAAAGTAGCCCAGCTTGCAGTGGAGCTTGGACTTGACAGCCTGGAAGCAGTGGGCCATGATCTGCTGCATCCGCTTCTGAGGGGGCGCAGGGAGGGGTGACATCCAGTCACCCCCTGGTTACACCTCCCAGCCTGAGCAGCGACCACCACACCCCTCACCTGTGCTCCCACCTGCACGGCTACACACCTGCTCACACTTTCACACTGAGTCACAGGCTCACAGCAAGAAACTCATTCACTCTTGTTTTATTCTCTCAGCAAACATGTGGAGCTGCTCCTTCACGGCAGGGACTGGGGGACGGGAGTGAAGAGAACTTTGAGCAGCTCACTCACAGCAGGAGAGAGAAAACAAATGCGACATGTAAACACACAAATACACATGTATATTCTGTGCAGCGTATCAAGAAGTGCTGATGAAGAAAACGAAGCCGGGTTGGGGGGTTCTAGGGTGTGGGTGTTGGGCCTCGGTGAGGAAATAGTGAGCGGACTGAAGACTGAATGGAAGGTCTGTGGGATAGGGGTGGGGAGTTTGGGGGAAGGGCAGCAGCTGTAAGTGCGAGTGTGTGTCGTCTGTGTCGAGGTGTTGGGGGAAGAGAGCGAGGCAGCCGTGGCTGCAGCAAGCCGGAGGGCAGCAGGAGTGAGTGCCCACTGGCTGCTCTGCTGAGAGAAATGGAGGGCGTTGTTGGGAGTTGTTGGTGGAGGTACTGGGCTGGTTCGGAATGTATTTTGATGCAGAGCTGACCTGACTGGTTTATGAATGGGTTATGAACTGTGAAAGAACTATCCCTAAGTCTTTGGTCTAAAACTCTGCAGGGACGAAGCCCCCATCCCTGGGAAGAGGAGGAGAACAAGGGAGTCTGAGATGTTGAAGAGCTTGCAGATGGCTGTTGATAAGCTCTGGGATGTAAGGCGTCCAGTCAGGGCCAGATGTTTAACTGTGGAGCCAGGAGACTTTCATTACCAATGGTGCAGATAAAGAGCAGAGCCCTGGGCCTCCAGAGAGCAGTAGTTGGGATGTGGGGGGCCCAGAGCAGGGTGCCAAGAGGGAGTGGGCAAGGCCCTGGAAGCCGGAGGGAGAAACACGAGGGAACGAACAGCTAGTCCAAACTGGCTGACACGTCAGGGAAAAGGAAGACCCGGAACCGACCCACGGGTTTGACAACAGGAGCTCACTGGGGGCCGCAGCGAGTGTCTCAGTGGCGGAACCAGCCCACTGGAGTGGGTCATGGATTCAGCACAATGGCAGAGAAAGGACATCGGAAAATAAGTCACTCCATAAAAGCCACCAAACAAAACAACCTGGCAAAAATAATCAGAATCAACTTTTTCAGAACCCTGGAAACTAACCAAAGGCTTACAGCAACCTGAGGAGTGTTTGTGAAGAAAAATCTTGAATCTTGGTAAGAAGACCAAGCTTTGTAGCATTTTAACTTGCCTTGGTTTTATCCCTACTTCCCAACTTGGTGCTAGACTTGAAAAAAGTCTGCATTCTCAGTCCTGGGGATAGCAGAATGGAGTTGACTTGCAAAAAAAATCGTAAAAAATAGTAGCTACTTGTGATCTCTCTGCTGGCCTCCCCAGAAGACTGCACTTGCAAGGAACTAAAATAAAATATGGGCCTGATATCCTACCAAACAGAGAATATTGGTGAAGGGGTGGGTGTGATAAAAGGTGACCACACAGAAGTTCATAGTAAATAAAAAATGAAATTCGAGGAGCTGAACAGTTGTTCGAAGATAGGTCAATTGAGATTATCCAGTCAGGGGAACAGAAAAAAGGGAATGAAGAAAAAAGAAACAAAGCTACAGAGGCTGGTGAGACCATCAAGCAGACCAACATATGTAAGGGGCATCCCAGAAGGAGAAGGGATTAAGAGGCAGGAAGAATAGTTGAAGAAATAATGATACAAAACTTCCCAAATTTGATTAAACAAACAAACAAACAAACAAGAGGTCTACACACCAAAGAAGGTCACCAATTAGGATAAACTCAAAGAGATCCAGCGTATCATAAGCAAACTTTCAAAAAGACAAAGAGAATGTTGAAATCAAGAGAGAAGAGATGTGTCATAAGGGGTCCTTGATAGGATTCACAGCCAGATTCTCATCAGAAACCATGGATTCCAGAAGACAGTGGAATGACCTATTCAAACGCTGAAAGGAAAAACTGTCAACCAGGAATTCTACATCTGACGGGCACACAATGTACACAGCTGTAATCTGTGAAAATAGCAGCATGAAGGGAGGGGAATAACTATATGGGAACGAGGGTTTTTGTAGTTTTTTTAATACTATGAAAATTAACTTGGTATTAATCCAAACTAAACTGTTATAGATTAAGAGGTTAATGGTAACCCTCAGGGCAACAGCCAAGAAAATAATTCAAAACCATATAAAAGAAATGACACTAGCTATGATACGCTAGGAGATATGTGTTTACTACAACAGGAGGCAATAATGGAGGAATTGAGAAGCAAAATAGATGTGCTGTGTAGAAAACAAGTAGAAAGTAGAAGATGTAAGTCTTGCCTACCAGTAACTGTATCAAATGTAAATGGATTAAACTTTATAATTACACAACAGAGATGGGAAGAATGCATTAACAAACACAACCCTTGATATCCTATCTATAAGATTCAAAGACCCAGGCCCAAAGTCAAAGGACGGAAAGAGGGTATATCATGCAAACAGTAGTGAAAGAGCCGGAATGACTATACGGATACAGATTTCAAGACAAAATAAGAAAATAAATTTTAAGACAAAAATTGTTTCTAGAGAAGGAAAAGGACACTGTATAATATTAGATCCAGAAGATGTAATAATTCAAACACACGTGCACCTAACAACAGATCCTCAATATACATGAAAGGAAAACAGAACTGAAGGGCGACACGGACAGTTTAACAGCAGCAGTGGGAGACTTCAATACCACACTTTCAACGTTGGGTAGAATATTTAGACCAAAGCTCAGCAAGGAAACAGAAGACTCTATAACCCAAGCAGACTACAGGCGCTGCAATAGCAGAGTGTGTTCCGTGTGTGCTCTTCTCAAGTGAACATGGAACATTCTCCAGGGCGGACAAAATGTTAGGACAGAAACCAAGTTTCCATAATTATGAAAAGGTTCAAAACATATAAAGTATATTCTCTGACCACAGTGAAATGAAATTAAAAATCTGCTAGAAGGAGGGGCACCTGGGTGGCTCAGAGGGTTAAAGCCTCTGCCTTCAGCTCAGGTCATGATCTGAGGGTCTTGGGATCGAGCCCCACATCGGGCTCTCTGCTCAGTGGAGAGCCTGCTTCCCCCGCCTTCTCTGTCTGCCTCTCTGCCTGCTTGTGATCTCTGTTTGTCAAATAAAGAAATAAATAAAATATTAAAAAAAATCTGCGAGAAGGAAAATTGGAAAATCCACAAGTTTGTGGAAATTAAATAGCACACCCCTTAACAACAAATGAAATGAAGGTAGAACATAGAGCCTTATGCACTGAGGTAAAATCAATGCTTGGGGGAAATTTACAGCGGTAAACACCTATAAAAAAACAGGAAGAAAGACCTCAGATCAATAACCTAGACTTAAACCTTAATAAACTAGAAAAAGAAGAGAAAATCCAAAGGAAGAAAAATAATGGGTATAAATGGATGAGAGAATAGAGAACAATAAAGAAAATAAATGACACCAACAGCTAGTTCATTGAAAAGATTGACAAAATGGACAAACTCATAGCTAGATTGACCGAGAAAACGGAGAAAACACTCAAGAAATAAAGGAAGACCTTACGTAGAGATGAAAATAATTATAAAAAGGACTATAATTCATAGAACTCTATGAACAATTGTATCCCCAATCAAACTAGATAACTTGAAAGAAATGCACAAACTAACAGCTCAACCCAATAAGAAACAGAAAATCTGAATCACCTATGACCAGCACAAGACAAGTCGGTCACTAAAAACCTTCCCACAAAGAAAAGGCCAGGCTCAGGTGGCTTCACTGGAGAAGTCTTCCAAATATTTAGAGAATTAACACGAACTCTTCACAAACTTTCCAAAAAAGAAGAGAAAGAAACACATCCCAAGCATGCTACAGACCAGTATGACACAGACACACTCGTTGAAATGCCAGCAAACAACATCCAGCAGCGTGCTCGCACGTTAGCAGATCACGTCTGAGTGTGATTTACGCCAAAATGCAGGAGTGATTCTGTGCATGAAAACCAGTCGGTGTAATAAAACACACTCGCAGAGTGAAGGAAGTAGCAGCTGTCAGAACAGTGTACCCTGGCTCGCACATCGATGGAAGGGAATGGATAGAAATTCTAGAGAAGGGGCGCCTGGGTGGCTCAGTGGGTTAAAGCCTCTGCCTTCGGCTCAGGTCATGATCCCAGGGTCCTGGGATCGAGCCCCGCATTGGGCTCTCTGCTCCGCGGGGAGCCTGCTTCCTTCTCTCTCTGCCTGCCTCTCTGCCTACTTGTGGTCTCTGTCTGTCAGATAAATAAATAAAATCTTAAAAAAAAAAAAAAAGAAATTCTAGAGAAACGCAGACCTACCTGACCAGTCGATTGCCAGCAGTGTGCCAAGAACAGTGTCCTTGACCACGGCGCTAAGAAAGCGGGACATCCACACACAGAAGAATGAGGGCGGACCCCTCCCACCATACACAAAGATTAACTCAAAAGGGAGCAGTGGCCTCGCTGTAAGAGCCAAGATGATAAAACTGAGAAGAAAACACAGGTACAAATCTCTGTGACTTTGGATTTGGAGATGGATCCTTAGATATGACACTGAAGGCATGAGTAACAAAGAAAAAATAGATGAATTGGATTCCCTCAAAATCAAAAACTTTGGTGCAAGAAAGAGGACATTATCAAAAAAGTGAAAAGACAATTCACAGAACGGGGGAAAATACGCGCAAGTCACGATATTTGAGAAGGGTCTAGTATCTAGAACACGCAAAAAGCTCTTAGACCCACACATGGCCAATAAGCGCGTGAGAGGATGCCCAACTTATTCATCATTAAGGAAATGTAAATCAAAACCACAATGAGATACCACTTCACACCCACTGGATGACTTAAAAAAAAAAAAGAAAAGAAAGAAAGAAAAGGAACAAGTGTTTGTGAGAATATGGAGAAATTGGGCCCTTCTGCATTGCTGGTGCGAGTGTGGAATGTTGCAGCCCCTGTGGAGCACAGTGGGCAGTTCCTCAACAAGTTCAAGGTACGTTACCGCACGACCCACACGGCATTCCGACTGCACACCTGAGAGACTGAAAATGTGTTCGTGCAAAACCTTGTGTATGAATATTCACAGCAGCATTACTCATAACAGACGAAAAGTGGGAATAGCCCACACCCATTGGTGACAAATGTTTATCCAAAGAAACTGTGTAACCCTACAGTGAGATTTTACTGAGTCACAGAGAGGAATGAGGGATGCCACACGCAGGAAAGGCCATCGTGTAGGATTCCATTATTACGAAATGTTCAGAATAGGGTAATCTGTGGGGACAGGCATGGTCACCAAGAGCTGGGGGACGTGATGAGGAGTGACTGTTGATGGGTGTGGCTGTTTCTGTGTGAAGAACCAGGTGGTGATCTTTGCACACCTTGATGAATCAACTAAACCCCCTGAACTGTACACCTTAGAGTAGTGAATCCGTGGGAGGTGAACCATTAAAGAGGGAGGGGGGGAGGGGTAACTAGCCCCCCAGCGGCCAGCAGCCCCACGCACCACTCAGATGCACAGGCACGGGACACACACTGCAGCGCAGACACACTCCCCAGGAACGTGTGAGCGCCTTGCGCCCAGCGCCCCCCACCACCGTGAGGGGTCTTGACCCTTAGCCCCCGCCCCCCGGGCTGGTGTCGGGAGGGGCACACAGACCGTGAAGGTGGTGAAGACCCAGTCTCTGGGGAGCCCCTTGGTCTTCCTGAACTTGTCGTTGATGTGGCGGTTGAGCCGGTCCATGCTCCACACCGTGTCCTCCTTGAGCAGCACGTACAGGGGGCTCTTCTTCTGCATGAACTGGGGGCAGGGCGGCACCTGCAGACCACCACTCCGGAACACCCAAGGCTCTGCCCCCACTGAGGGCCCCGCACAGAGCCCCCCGCCGCTTCCCCAGCTACCCGGCAAGCCCTGCCGAGACCCTCTCCACCGTCAAGTGTCCCCCAGATCCTCGTGGAAGGTCCCCACGCAGACCCTGTCACAGAGACGTCTGCACACAGGGTCTCTCCACGGAGGTCCTCCTGGAGACCCTCCCCACGGATTTCCCACACGCCCGCCAGCCGTGGTCCCGCCCCTATCAGGCTCCGCCCCCGCCCATCACCCTTGACCCTCCACCCTTCCCCTCCCTGGCCACGCGCCCACCTTGACCTCCCCAGGTCCAGCCCCACCCTAATCGTGCCCAGGGCTGCGCTCCATCCGTGAACCCATCTCCCCAGAGCGGGGCTGGCGTCCAGTGGCCTCTCCCCATCAAAGCGAGTCCACAGCTGAACTCCCTTCTGTGTGCCGAGCAGTGATCTTGTACCAAGGCCGCAGAGGGGGCCCTCATCCGCGGGGTCCCCTTACCTGGTTGGTCAGGTGGCCACTGAGGTCGCTGGAATGGGGGTCATACAGGCTGAGGGTGAGGCGGGCGTAGCCGTGGCCAAAGAAGACCATGTAGGGCATGGCGCAGGCGATGAGCAGGTAGGCACGCACATCGAACTTCTTCCCATCAAGCAGCAGTGGGTTCTGGATGTACCTGGGGACACATGGGGGCTGAGGGCATGGCCAGCCTAGTCTGTGTCCCCTGGTCCCCTCCTGGGCCCAGACCAGTTCCTCAGCACCACTTGTCCCAGGTGTCTGTGGGCTCTCTCTTCTGCAGGGACACTTCTGAGCCTGGCCCCAACCCTCAGCCCACGCACGTGTCTGGGGTGTCCCGCCCCCCCAGGCAGCCCCCCCGCCGGGGGGGGGCAGTTTTCACTAGGCTCCCTGAGCGTGGGAGCAGATTGGGCCCCTGTGGGCAGGGAGGACTTCCTAGAGGAGGGAGGGCCAACACTGGGCCTGCAAGGGTGGATGGCTGGGAGGAGGCGTCCCGAGAGGACGGAACCGTCGGTCTCAAGACGCCGAGGGCCAAAGGGGGGCGCAGACTGCAGCTGTGGCAGAGTCCCACTGACGTGGGGAGCCCCAAAGGGACCTTTGGGAGGCCAGATTGCTGCTCCTCCACCTCCCGCTGTGAGGCTGAGGGTCTGGATCTCGTCCAGAGGCAGAGGGAGCCAGGGAGGGGTGGTCAGCTCTGCTCCAGGCCTGAAGGCTGGGGCTGGCTGCGCTGGGGACGGGAGACTGGCTGGCCTTTCTGCAGGACAGGACAGAGGGGCAGTGCCCAGGCTGGGGAACGAACCGACCAAGGCTTCCCGGTCTCTACCCCCATGTGCAGGAGCCTCTGTGGGTGGGGTTGGGGTGGAGGGCATCTCCTCTGCAGCCCGGACAATCTGTGACCACCCCACCTCTGCCAGCTACACAGGGGCCCAGCTGGGGGCACCACAGCTTTCCATGACCGAGGACTCCTCTATGGGCCCTGGGAGCCCCACCAGCTCTCCCAAGCGCCAGCGGGGCCCACGGCCAGCCCCAGCCCCACCGCGAACTATGCCCAACACCTCTGCACGACCCGCGCCTGAGGCGCCCTGAACGGCATCTTGCGGTAGATGGGGTCGTCCTCGATGCTCTGGGTCTTGACTTGCAGGGCAGCGACTTCCTCCTGGTTCCTGAGCAGGAAGATGCCTTTGCCCTGGTTGCAGGCACTGGGCTTGCAGATCCAGATGTGATTTCCTGTAGGAAGAGCCCCGAACTTCGGGCTAGCCCCGGCCGCCCCGACCACGCCCAGTCAGGCCTGGCCACGCCCAGGAGTGGCCACGCCCACGCCGCAACCGCCCGGCCATGGTCCCGCCCCTTACCAGGCTCCGCCTCCACAAGGCCCAGCCTTGACCCTCCACCCATCGCCCACCGGGCTCCACCCCGTCACCCCTCCATGGCCACGCCCCCCTAAGCGTGCCGGGCCCGTGGTCCATCCCTGAACCCCTCTCCCAGAGCGGGCCGGGCGTCCAGTGGCCTCTCACCGTCAAAGACAGTGAAGAAAGCCTCTCTCTCGTCCCTGATGTCCAGACGGTATGTCTCTGGGAAAAACTCTTCCATTTTCAGGACCCTGGGGGAGCAGGGGGGTGGGGAGGACACAGGGAGGGCTGCCCCCTCCCCCCAGGCTAGGCCAGCGAGCCTTCCTAGGGGCCTGACCTGGGGGCAGCTGGAGGACAGTGCCCACTGGAAAGCTGGTCGCCTCTGTCCCCCAGCACCAGCTGTTCCTTCGGAACGTTCTGTCCCCTTGCCAGGAGCACTGTTTTCTGGGTCCTCGCACACCTGGCTTCTCTGCAGGCTGCGTCCCCCATGCCCTGCTCCCTCTCCCACCGCACCACTGCACGCCAGCGGTTCTGAGCTGTGTCCCCAGGCATGCAGTGAGTGGTCGGTACGGGTCCCTGGACACCCCGGCCTAGTCTACCCGTCTTCCCCTGGCTGGGGGCTGCTCTCCAACCCTCTTTGTCCACCACCAGGCCTTCGGTTAGGGCAGAATGGCTCCTTCCAGCTGCAGAGGCCTCCTGGGCTGGGCCATGGGAGCTCCTCAAGGGCAGATGCTGTGACCTCTCTCGATCTGTACCCCAGAGGGAGGGCCTGGCCTGAGCGGCCACCCAGTGGTGTGCGGAGAACGATGGTGGGTTTGGAGCAGAGAAGAGGCGGGATGTGGATCGGTGTGTGGTTGGATGAATGGATTTTGGGTGGAAGCAGGTGCGTGGGCAGGGGGCTCCGCACAGAGACCCGCTGGAAGGGAGTGGGTTAGAGTTGCTGACACGGGTCGGGTCGGGGTGGAAGGCTGGACATGCGGCTATATGTGCGGGGGATGTCCCGGCTGAGTGGGTGGGCTGCCTGCCTGGGTGGGGTGGCGGATGGCGCGCAGCTGGTGGGGCAGGCGGGCAGGTGAGGGGGGTGGGCTGAGGGGCTCAGGCTGCTGCGCGGCTGCGGGAGGGAGCAGATGGACAGCGGTGTGGGGGGTCGGGGGACCGGGGTGTGGGGGTGCGCGGCGGTGGGCGTGTGTAGATCACGGGTGGGTCCCTGAGGGTAGGTGGACCGCGTGGGTGACGCGGCGGGGGCGCATGGATGTGGGTGGACAGACGGAATGCGGAGTGGATGCGCTCCAGGGAGGGGGGTCGGGACCCGCAACGGACACGCTAGGTGGGCGGGAGGGGGACCTGGAGGAGGGGGCATGTGGGCGGCGTCCTGCTCCCCCGAAGCACACACAGAGCTGCCTGGGTTGACGGCGGGCGCCCGGGGCGGGGGTGGGGTCGGCTTACTTGGCCTGGGCACACAGCGGGGTCTTGTGGGCCGTCTTCACAGCCCTGGCGTACTCCCTCAGGGCGCTGAGCAGCCCGATCTTGGTGGTGAGGAGCTTGTTGTTGGGAATCTGGTACAGTAGCTGCTCACCTGGGAGGGGCAGAGTCCTGGCTGGCACGTGGGGCTGGGGGCCAGGGCTGCCCAGACCGCCGCAGCCGCCCAGAGCGGAGGCCTGGGGCATCATGCCACCCCTGGCTCTGGACCGGGAGGCTCTCGCAGGCTGCAGGCCAGAGGCGGGGGGCCCTCCCCTGCTACCTTCTCGGAAGCTGTAGTAGTTGTCTCTGCACTTGCTCTCACACCACTTCAGCTTGTAGTCCTCACGCCGGCTGTCCTGGATACGCTGCCAGCCCTTGCCCTTGCAATAGGAGCTGATTCTGCGGGGGACGCAGGGGCAGGGGTGACCCTGGGGGCCTTGGGGACCCAGGAGTGGGTGGGCACATGGGTGCAGGGGGACGTGGAGGCGGCAGGCAGCAGGGCCAAGCTTGAGCCCCCCACTCACATGGAGGCCCCATTGTTCCCTCCGATATAGAAGTAGGGCCCCTGCCCGCTGCTGTGTGGCTGCTTCTCCCCGTCCAGCAGGTGCTTTTCCAGGAGAGCTGCCTGAGGCCTGACGCCGTCAGTGTCGTCAGTGTCGTCGGAGAGGTCTGTGGGCAGGCAGGGGGTCAGAGGCTCTGCCCTGGCCGGGGCCTTTCCTGTCCCTTGGCCCCGCCCCACGCGCACCTGTGCCTTGTTCCAGCCGGCTTAGCACGCGCAGAAGCTGCTCCTCTTGGTTGCTCCCCATTGGTCTCTCATGGGCCCAGCCTGTGAACAGGGTGGGGGTCTGAGGGGGGAAGGGGAGGTGTCCATCCTGAATCTCGCAGGCCCTGGGCTGTTCCCTCAGCCGCCTGGGCCCGTCGCAGCCCAGGCTGAGTCCTGGCCGGCGGGCCTGAACCTATCTTGGGCAAGAGGGGAGAGTCATCACCATTTAGGGCCAGACTTGGAGCGGGCAGGGTCCCTGCTTACCGACAGGGCAGGGGCTCCATGCAGAGGAGGGCTAGGGTGTGAAGCTGGAGCTGGGGGGAGGCATGTGCAGGGATGTCCCCAGGAGAGTGGGGGTCACAATGTCTATCGTGACGTCATGGGTGACCTGTATCAGGCAGGCGAGACAGCGCCAGGACTGTCCTGCGTTCTGGGACAGGCCGGGGCAGTGCCCAGACTGTGGAGAGCAGCTGTGTCCCCTCTCCGTGCCTGTTCAGACCCGGCTCTCTGTCCTCTGCACTGTTCCACTGGCCCGAACCCCACACCCTAGGCACGGCCTTCTCCTGGCCTCTCTCCTAGGGACCGGCTATGTGTAGCCGGCCCATGGGAATGCCTTCCTCGGGGTGGGACGCCTTCCCCAGGGAGGCGCTGGCCTGGGCTGAGAGTAGAGCAGTCCCAGGGCTGCATTCACCTGGCACCCGGGTGTGGCTCCCCCGGAGCCTGGCAGTCCTGGACCGCTTGCTTCTCTTGCCACTCATGTGGGTCCGGCTGGGTGGTCCCCGACGGTGGAGGAAGTGGGGGTGGCTGCGGGCTGTGGGTGCAGGAGCGCCAGGGCGGGGGCACCTCTGGAAAGACACCACCCCCAGCCCTCTGTGGGCCCTCTGGGCAGCCCATGGTCCTAGCCCCAGGGAGGGGCGCCTCCTGGGATCCTGGGCTTGGGCTTCTTCTTGCGGCTGGCTCCTGTCTCTGTGGTGACCGTGGGGCCTGGAGCCCTGTGGACGCAAGGCCATCTGCGCATCCTGTTTATCCCCGGCGAGGCCTTCCCTGCGGGGACCGTCTGTCTGGCATTGCCATGCTTGGCCTTGGTGGTGCCGGCTGTAAGGAGGGTCGCCGTCAGGTCTCTGGGGACTGGAGGGGCCCCCTGGCCCCAAGCGGGTGCCTCCTCGGAGTTGAGGGTGGCACTGTGACAGGGGCTCGGCAGGAAGGTGTCTGGCAACGTCCCCTCTGCTGCTCCGGACCCCGCCCCAAGGATTGGGTCTCCTTTGGAGCATCCTTTCCCATGTGGTCCACTTGGGAACACTTCAGGGAGTTCTAGCCATACTTGGAGGGGTCGTTCCCAATCTGGGAGCCGCTTGGGAGGTGAGGACTTTCTAGAGGGCTGGGAAAGGCAAGCGGCCGGCACACCGTGCAGCTGGCAGGATAGAGGAAGACAAACCAGGTGTTGGCAGATCACTTTTCCAGAGAGGACAGTTACTTTGCAGACAAACCGGCTGGTCACCCAAGAAACGCTTTCGTCCCCCCTTAAGCCAGAGGAGGAATAAACTGGGTAGCCGTCAGCATGAGTATGGGAGCTGGGCCGGTGGCCCGGGCAGGGCCGAGGGTGGGCAGAGTGTGGACCACCCAGGGGCCCTCACCCACGCCCTGGCCCACCCAGAATGGGAGAGTTCCTGTCCGGGCATGGCCAGGGGATACCAGCCTGCAGGAGACAGGGAGAGGGCCTGCCTGTGCACGTGTCGGCTGGAAGACCCCGGTCCCCTCCCGCTAGGTTCCCAGTCCCAGGAGTCCTGCTGCGGTATGGACTGCCCCCAGGGTCCAGACCCTCAGAACCATTCCTCCGACTCTTGATGGGCCCCGAGGTCACCGCCCCCACCCCCCAGGGGTGAGTGAGATCCCCCCCACAGATGCGCACAGACAGACACCGTCACACACATGCGCACAAGAAGTGGAAGAGGGGAGAGAGGAAGCCAGGCCCTAGAAGGTGCTGGCTTGAGAGTAGGAGACTGGTCGCTCCTGAGAGCAGGTGGGCTGCGGTCAGAGCAAGGGGACGCGGAGGACAGGGCCACAGGGCCGGTGGGAGTTCGGAGACACAGTGCAGGAAGGGCGCAGAGATGGGGGCAGGAAGGACCTGGAGTTCAGCGGGCAGCTGCGGGGCCCTGGCGTGGGGCTGGCCCGAGCCCCGAGAGCAGAGGGGCTGGTCAGGGTGCAGCCCAGCTAGTCCCTCTGTGCCTCAGTTTCTTTGCCTGTAACGCGAGGAGGCAGGAGCAGCATAAAGAGAATTAAATAAGGCATGAGCTCCCGCTTCTTGTCATTCAAGTAACAAAAATTAAGGGGAAAATAAAGGGCCCTGGGTGTGCCTGCAGGTGGTGGCTGGCTGACCGGCAGGAGGGGCGTGTGGCGGGGTTCAGGCCCCAGGGCCCTGGCCACCTTCTGCTCTGGCGCCCACGTGTTTCGGAGCTCCTCTGAGGGACGGAATTCTAACACAGAAACACAGCTTTCTGCTCACAGATGTTCACGGCGCGCGCTCATCGCGGGGGTCACGGGATGGGCGCCCCTGACCATGAGGGACGGCCCCCAGACCTTCCAGAACGGCTGTGGAAACGGAGACAGCATGGCCAGGGCAGGGGACAGCTCAGGTTTACAGTAAATTCTGAATAAACTTTTTACCTGGTTGGGTGAAAAGACCGGCAGGAACTGGTGCCCCAGGCTGGTGAGAGGAAGACCCAGGTGAACCTGAAGAGAATGTCCAAGAGGAGGAGGAGGTGTTGGTGCCCCGCCGTGCGACTCTCCCCAGAACACACGCTTGTCGTCTTGCGGTGCTGAGGAGATGCTGACATTGCTCGGTGGGCCGGGGGCCCCCGGCGCGGGTGCGGCCGTCTGGGAGGGTGCCCTCTGCGGGACGGGTCCGGGAGACAGACCTCGTCCGGGGCAAAGGGGCTTTCCAGAGGAGCCGCCACCCCCAGGAGGCGCGTCCCTCTTGGCCTGGCCTGGGGGTCTGTGACCCTCGTGCTGTGCGCGGCGGATGTGGACCCTCCACAGAGGGAGCTCATCTCAGCCACGAGGCCCCTTTCCTGACCCTCCTCCGCCTCCCTTCAGCTCCTGGCGGAGTCCCGACAGAACGCACAGGGTCCCTGGTGTCCAGGTTGGGGCGGAGGCACAGGATGGCGGCCACAGCCCTCACGTCCAGCGAGGACTCGCGCTGGCGGCCTGCCTGTCCCTCGTACCTGCCCGGCAAGGTGGTGTGAGCCCTCTGCCAGGGAAACAACAGTGGTGGCCTGGCAACCGTCTCTGGGCAACAGCGGCCCAGCGGCCATGGCCGGAGATCAGGAGGGGCAGGAGGCCAGGCTCCTTGGGGAGCTGGGAAGAGGGGCTGGGGCTCGTGCTGGAGCAGGGGACCCATGCACAGTCCCCACCTGGGCCTTGTGTCCTCTACTGGATTATCCCTGAGTCTTCTGAAGACCCCCAACCCATGCCAGGACCCTAGGACCTGACCCTACCTCAGATTTCGCGTCTCCTAAGCCTGATCTGCTCTAGTTCAACTCTCTGTACCACAGCCTCTCCTGTGGCGTCGCCGTCCAGTCCCACGGCCTTGCTGCCCTCCAGAGTCTTGAGGGGGTCTCTTACTGGGGTGCCTTAATTTGCTTCTTGTTGGGCTGGACGGTGGCCCCCAAATGAAGCCATGTCCGAAGCCGCAGAAGCTGCAGGTGCGACCTTACTTGGAGATTGATTAAGGATCTTGAGATGAGATCCTCCTGGATTATCTGGGGGGGCCCTAAGTCCAGCGACCAGCGTCCTCCCGTGAGGGAGCAGAGAGAGGAGACCGCGAGAAGCCCCGTGAGGACAGGGCCAAGTGGTCACCAGCCCAGGGACGCCTAGAGCCACTGGGGCCCGCGAGAGGCGGGAGGTTCCCTCCCCTGGAGACTCGGGAGGGAGTGCCCCCCCAGCCCCCACCTGGGCTTCTGCCTTCTGGCCTCCTGGACTGAGAGAGAGGACGTTTCTGTCGCTTCAAGCCCGGGCCTGTGATCGTCGTTACGGGGGCCCTGGGGGACTGACGTAGCCCATAAGTCACTCCTCCTTTTGAGTGCCCTGTGGGTGACTTCACCATGGGGAGGCCTTCCTGACCCCACACAGAGGCTGACCTCTGTGCTGGGAGCTTCAGGGGTCGGTCTTGCTGGACTGTGGTCTCTGACTCTCTGCCCTGAGGTGGCCCTGGTCAGCCTGGAGGGCAGAGAGCTCCTCTAGCCAAGCCTTGGATGAGCGACGGGCTGGTGACTGCCTGCCTACCTGCCCCTCTCCGGCCCGGGCTTGCTGGGGCAGCAGCCAGTGTCGGGGGGTGGGGCCCCTGATCTTCTCCTTGGCCTGAGCACAGGGCCCCCAATCCTGTCTTCCCTCAGGAACGCGTGCTCCCCTCCCCATATCCCGTCTGGGGGCCAGAATCCTTGGAGGCGCCCAGGCTCCACTCTGGGTCCCTGTGGGTTCTGGGGAGGCGGCCCCGGCCTGGGCTGACACAAGAGCTCAAGCTCCGAAACGCTGCCTCGTAACCCGTCCGACTGGACGGTGTGGTGCCGCCCCAGCCTTTCCCACGGTGGAAATGGCCTGCGGCCGGGCGCGTCCCTGCGCATCGGCAGCCTGGGGAGGAGCAGGGGAGTCATTAACCTGCCGGGGGGCAGGTAGGCTGTGGAGGGCCTCCGAGCGGGGGTGTGCTGGGGCCGGGGCAGTGAGGAAAAGGCCCCGCACCCCTCCCGTGGCTTGGGGCCTTTGCTGAGACCGGGCCGTGCTGCCTAGACACGGAACCAGGACGTCCTGCCGTCCCGACGGCTCGCAGCCCCTGGCCTCTGCCGCCTCTGCTTGGCTCTGGCGGGTGTCCCATGGTCCCCACTTGGTTGTCTCCCCCCAGAGGCCTTCCTGGGCCACCCTTGCCCCTCCTCCCCCACCAGCCCCCACGATCTCGGCTGTTCTGGCCTTCCCCACACGGCAGCTCTCCTGGCTCACCCGTTCTGCTCCTCCTATCACCACCTGCGCTCCTGCCAGGGACGGTCCTCTCCCCGGGGTCCGGCACGGGGCGAGTTTGCAGGAGGGGCTCAGGAGAGACTCGGTAATGGAGGATGGAAGGTGGGGAGGAGCCCCCAGAGCCCCAGACGCCCCCTTCTCCCCGACACAGGCGGCAGAGCGCCTGCGCAGAGGCAGACCCTAGGACCCACTTGGAATTCACAGGGAAGGAAGTGGGCTCTAGGGGGCAGCCCCGAGGCTGCAGGTGGGATCAGCCTCCAGAAGTCCGGTTTGGGGACATCTGCGTGAGGTAGAGGAGAGGGAGCAGCAGCGCGGGGGCCCGAGGGCAGCCCACGATTAAGCTGCCTGACCCTTAGTCCCCATGGCGATGGTCTGGCACCTGGAGGGCCCTCCCTGACGGACTGCCTAAGCCCTGGAGATGGGCCTGTGGGGAAGGGGGCCCTGAGGCCCACGGAGGGGAAGCAAAGGCGGCCTGCACTCCCCCCACCCCTCCCCCTGAGCTTTCTGCTCCAGGCTGAGGGTGGGGTCTCACCTATGATGGGGTCCTGGTGCTGCCTGGGTCGGGGAGAGAGTGGCCCAGGGAGGTTTCTGGGTGCACTGCTGGCCATGCCTGGGTAGGAGGTTTGGGGGTACGGGCGTGTAGGGGTGAGGGATGAGGTCGCTTTCCTGGAGAGGGTCCTAGGTGGGGCTGGGGGGGCGGTTTCCGCAGTCCCTGGGCTTGCTTTTGGCTCCATGGCAGGGCCAACAGCATGGTGTCCGCCTCAACTGCTTGCTGACCCTCTGTGCCTGCCAGCCCCTCCCAGCCATGCCCCTGCGAGGAACAGAAGCCCCCGAGGCACCTCTCACCCTTTATTGTGCAGATCGTCCATTAGGGCCGAGACAGGTCATGGGGGCTGGGGAGGTCCTGGAGTGGACACAACTCACGGGCCCAGGACCCATGGGCCACCCCCTCTCCCCGGTGTCCCTCCAGGGACTCCTCGTCTGGCGGTGGTCAGGCCATGGATGGACGGCATTACCAGACAGTATTAGACAACAGAACCCAGATCTAACCGTGCCTGGTAAGACGTCCATCGGCAGGCGACGGTGCAGGCGGCCCCAGGTTGGGGGCCTCCTAGGACAGGGGGCACAGCCCGTCCTGCAGCTCGCTGAGGAAGTGGGGAGATCCCTGCAGGACCCTCGACCCTCCTGAGTCTGCAGGGTGGCCCCTCTCACCTGGTGTTGGCCCGTGGCAGCTCTGAGGAGGGCTCTGCTGCAGACCCTAACCCGGCACACAGCTTCCAGGCACCTGTGCTGTGGGTGTAGCTGGGGAGTGGGCCGTCTGGTTTCCCTGCACTTGACCCTGACTGTGTTCACCCGGGCACCCTTGCCAGTCTCCTGAATGGCTCTTGGCTGGTTAATGAGTAACAGGGAGTCCAGGGACAGACGCCCCCCCCCCCCACCAAGAGGCCAGCTGGGACCCAGGGCAGGGTGGGGTTCCGGGGGGCCCAGAAGGGCCACCCCTGTGCAGGTCAGCTGGGCAGGTCTGGCTTTATCCTGGCTTCAGATCAAAAAGATAAAACAAAGGGCCATCCTGGCTTCACCGATTTTGGACAATGTTCCCATTCTTAACCGCAACACTGTGGGGGCTGGAATGGGGAGAGGGAGACTCTGTCCTCACTGGGACACAGCACAGAATGTCTACTGCACTCGCCTGTGGGTTTGGGCCGGGGCACCCAGACACACCCTGTCCTTCCTGCGTCCCTGGTTGACCAGTGGAGTGAGTTCTCCTTTGTAGAGTAAGAGTCCTGGTGTGAGAAGAGGGGCCACTGCCCATGGCTGGCCCCACTGGACTGGGGTGTCTAAGGGCAGGGCCAGTTCCCAAAGGACCGGCCAGGGTGCCCTGGGACAGCCACGGTGGGCGTCTGAGGTTGGGTGGTAGACAGGAGGGGCTGAAAAGGGATGGTGGGGCTGCCTGCTGCTCCACACCAGCCGGGAAATGCACCTCCCCACGTGGTGCTGAGCAGGGCAAGACATCCATTTCTGCCCTCAGAGTCTGGCCACAGCAGACACTTTGGAGCCAAGCAGGTGGGGCTGGGGTGTGCGCTGGGGGGTGTGGGCCAGGCCCCCAGGATGGTGTCGATGGCCAGGACAGGACTGGTGGCCCTCTTCGGCCTAGTGTCCTAATCCTGATGGCCTCTCCTGGGGATCAGAGCACCCTGAGAACTTAGCTCGGGAGGGAACCAGGGGCCCTCAACCTGGGCTTGGTGAGACAGCAGAGGGGCGCCCCCCTGCTGGTGGGGGCCCCCCAGATGGGTTGGGCTGCAGAGCCGAGACAGGCCGTCTGCCAATCCCTAAGTCAGCCCTGGGCCCTGGCCCGTCTTTGGAGTCCAGGAGTTCAGGACCGTGTGTCCTCGGGCCACTTCCTGACAGGCAGGCGGTGGGTCACCTTTGAACATCGTTACCAGACAGTGTTAGAGTCAAGCCAAGAAATCCAGCACTGTCCGGTAAGATGCCCACAGAGGCCCAGGTGCAGCTCGGCCCGAGGACAGGGACAGACACCTGGTGCCCACCCCGGGCAGGCGGGTCCAGTGGAAGTGAGTGAGGCTCTTCCCTGCTCTCCCCGAGCGAGGACACCTGCGGTTGAAGACCCAGGACCGAGGCTGGAGATGCTGCCAGTCTGCAAGGGGGCCCGCCCACCCCGGGGCCACCTGGAGGCCCAGGCTGGGCCTGACCACCGCCGGCCGGGCCTTTGCCCTCCAGAACCCTTCTCGTCACCCGCTCAGCCCACACCTGCCAAGTGTGGTGGCAGCACCTGCTTGGGTGCTGTGGGCAGGGCCCAGATACCTGAGTGTCCTAATTCTGGATCAGTCTGGGGAGGGGGCTGCTCAGTGCGGCTGCAAGACGGCTTCCATTCTGGGGGGCTGAGAAGGGGTACATCTGGGCCTGGGGGGAGGGGTCCCATTTCTGCCCTAGAGCCCCCCTGGCAGGATGGGCTGCTGCTGCGGGTATCTGCACGGGGCCTGTGTGGGAAAGGAGGGGCCGGGGCCGGGTTGGGGGAGGGCGGCCCCCTCGCTGCACGTGGGGCCCCGCCGTCATCATTACCAGGCAGTATTAGAGACCTGACACCATCCAATGCTGCCCAGTAAGATGGCGACGGCCGCCCCCAGTTGGGTCTGGGGGCCGCCCAGCTGGGGACCCTGCGGCGGTGATCAGCAACCTGGTGGAGAACCATGTCCTCTCAGTGCACAGGGGTGGGGAGGGGTCCGCGAGGGGCAGAGCCTCAGCTCTAGGGGCCCAGCCTGGAGAAGGCTGGACTGTGGCACCAGGGTGCCCCCCAAAGGCCAGGACCACAAGGAGGCCTCCTGCCCAGCCAGCACTGGCCGGCTCTGTGGGGCCATCAGCTCGGGGCCTGGGGTGGACGCCCCAGGAGGGCCGGGGCGTCCTGCCCGCAGGAGGCAAGGACAGAGTGGCATCCTCCCTCTGGGTGGTCCCAGGGAGAGGCCTGGACATGTGGCCCTGCCCCCTCGGGGCCAGGCTGCATGTGCATGTGAGTGTGCCCAAGACTAGAAGGGCTGCCCAGGCCGGACAATGAGCCTCTGTCTCCCGGACGCCGCCCCAGTGGCTCTCTCCAGCCCAGCCCCCTCCTGCCCTTGTCAAGGGTGTGGAAGGGTGTCGGGACAAGGATGGAGTGGGACGTGGCTCTCTAGGCAGGACAGCTCCGGGAGACCTCCTCAGCCCGGCCCCCCAAACCTCCCACCCCACCAAGCCCAGGCCCTCTACCTCGCTCACCAGCCAGGTCTCAGATAGGTCTGTCTGCCCGCCCCTTGGCTCCGTGGCCCTTGGGTGCTGGCCGCTGCTGGCCGTGAGGTCCGAGGGTGAGCCGGTGCTGGGCCTGGAGGGGGTGTGAGAGGGCAGCCCTGTCCCGCCTGGACCCGGCAGTCACTCCTGCCCCAGAGCACAGAACGCAGGAGGCCACCCAGCTCCCCCACCCTTGCCCGACTCCCCCACGCCTGTGGGGGCCAAGCAGGTCCTTGGACTTCAGAGCGGGGTCAAGGAAGTCGGTGGCCCTGTGCCCACACGTGGGGCCTGCATGGAGCCGAGCGACCCCGGCCCCTGTCCTTGGGAGATGGAGGGGCCCAGCTGCCGTCTCATCTCTTCTCGGCCACACATGACCCCTGGACCTGGGGAATGGGCCAGGGCAGCTCCTCAAGCCTTCCGGCACCTTCTACCCACAGATGCTGTAGGGAGAGGGTGTGGGCCCCGTGCCGATTCCCCCCCAGGCCACCTGGCTGACCGCAACAAAGGCTATGTCCATTTGTCTGGCCAAGTCTGGGTTCACCAGGTTCTGTAGCTTTGTCCTCGGGAATGGCCGACGTTTCTCAGAGGACCTGACCCTAACTTGGGCCCAGCGTAGGGGGCCAGGGGAGATGCCTATCCATCCTCTGGGAAGGAGGCTTCACAGGAGCCTGGACCCCCCAGGTAGCTGTGTCCAGGCTCAAAGGGCAGCTCCCACAGTCGTCACCACCTCCTGACCCTCCTGGCTCTGTAGCTCACCCTTCAAGGTCTGTCCCACAAGCCCTGTAGAATCAGAGTGCCTTAGGAACGCAATCCCACTTCTCTGAGCTCAGTGAAGCTGCCTCACCCTTTCTTTCTGAGCTGAGTTAAAGTTCAGCTCTGCTCTCAGCTGCCAGGCCATGGGGGAGGCAGCCGGGGCCTGGTGCCTGGTGTCTCTCCCTGTAGCCAGCCCGCCGTGCATAGACTGGCCTCCCACTGTGTGGCCTCTGGAGCCCGAGCCCGGTGTCCCTAGTGTCCTTGGCCACTGAGGGCCAGCCCTACTTCAGAAGCTCCAAAGGCCCTGGAGACCCGGCAGGCGTGAGCTGGCCTGACGGGGAGCTGGGAGCCGCCCCGGCTGTGTGCTCCCCTCCCTTGCCAGCCCTTCCCTCCGCCCCGAGGAAGGGAAGAGGTGCGGGGTCAGACACACGGACAGACGCGTGGACAGAGCCAGGGCCGACAGTGCGCAGCACACAGTGCTCTCCCTCCTAAGTTCCAGGACAGAATCCCACCCTCTTCCTGAACTCAGAACAGGGCCTCGGCCCTGAGGGCCGCCCAGCGTGGGGTCAGGAGTCCGACACCGGGCGCCCAGGGCAGGGAGGAGGAGTGGCCGGGTTCCGGGGTTGATAGGAAGAGTGAAAATATGGTGCTTTTCTCGGCCTGTTGTCGGCTGGGTGGGAGGCCAGCCTCACGGGGACGGCCGGACTGGGGTCTGGTTAATCATCACCTTCCCAAGCAGGCTCCTCTTGGGAAGAATGGAGGAGCGGGTCGAGAGGCCCAGAACAGCACCTCCAGGCTCCTCTTGGCAGAGCAGACGCCCTTGTGGGTCGCACCTGCGCAGGCACGGGCGGGGTGGGGAACGCGATCCCAGCGCGAACTTGCCGGCTAACCTGCCTGGCGGGCCTTAATCAATGTTGAGGCCGCGGAGAACAAAGCGTTGAAACCCAAGCCTCGCAGCACCGCGGGACCCACCAGCCCGGCCCAGAGGCTGCGGGCGGGGCGGCGGCGGAGGCCTGGCCTGTCCGCACGCAGGGCACCTCCCGGGCCCCCGCGGAGGCCGGGCCGCCATTTCCCCCACGAGGCGGGCGCAGCCTCTCGGCCCTTCCTTGGGCTGTGCCCGCCCCTGAGAACCAGCCGGACTCCTCGGGAGGTGGGGGATCTCCGCTCTCGGGTTCACCAGGGACATTGTTGCGCGCTGGTTTTGCAGAGAGGGTATTTGCAAGATGACCAAAATGTCGGAACATGGGCCGTGGCCGTGTCCCTGCTGTGCAGCTGTGGGCACTTCCGTAAGCGGGACGCCCCGTGCTCATTTTGGCCAATTTGATCTGCCGCCAGTCACTCTGACCCGCAGGCGCTTCATCTGGGCTACTAGAAAAAAGCCAAACCAAACCAAACCAAACCAACCTATTTTTTCAGATGTTCTGCCTAAAAAGGCCTGAAATGCTCCCACTGGATTGGTTAAAATATGGGATCCCTGTGCCCTGAAGGTTGCGGTCAGCGCGAGCAGCGACTCTGTTTTGTGCTGCAGAGCGAGTTTGCTTCAATTCACAGCAACGTCGTCCCCGCCCAAACGTAGGGCTGCCTGAAGCCGCGGGGTTCGGGGAGAAAGCTGCCCGTGGGCAGCCATGTGGCAAGTTCATGGCCAGCAGTGCACGGCCGGGCTGTGCGGGCCACACTGGCCAGGACGCAGAGTGCGCGTGCCGTGGTCACCCCTTCCGAGCGGCCTGCGACCTGACCGAGAGCCGCGGGGCGGTGGGGGGCGGGCGGGCGGCCTACACCTCCTGCAAGGAGGTTCCGGCTTTGTTGGCGTCTTGGACACAGGCGGGTGAGGGGGAGCCCGAATCCAGGCCAGCCCGGCTCCGGGCCCACGCTCCCACCGTCCCCACAGCCGCTTCTCGCGGGGCCGAGCCCTTGCCTTCCAGGGCAAACTCCGGAAACCCAGCACCCGGGCCGCGGGCGCTTCCCCGCACCCAGCTCTGAGGGAGCAGGGTACCCCAGGAGCCGCACGTCAGGGGCCGATGGGGGAGGTTTCCAGAAGTTGCTGCTGCCAGGCAGGGGGAGGCGGGGTCCCTCGCAGCTACTGACCCCGAGCTGGGCCCCCGGGGGTGGCCTGGAAGACGCCGGCGGCCTGGCTGCTCCTGCCTGCCGACCCTCAGCGGCCCCGGCCGGCCCCGGCACCCAGCACCCTCGGCTGCGGGACCCCGTCCTCTGAGGGCGAGGACCCCCAGCCCGCGTCGGAGCCCCCATGCCGCTGTCGCTCTGTCCTCTCTGGGCAGCCCCTCCGGGGACTCTCCCCGCACAGCGGCCTGCTCAGCCCCTCCACCTCCCGCGCGTACCTGCCCAGACAGGTTCCGCGCCTGCAGGAGGAGGGTGGGAAGCCACTCCGACCCCAGCCCGGAGGCCGAACTGTGCAGCTCTGACCCCGCACCCAGGACCCCCCAGGCCTCAGAACAGACGTCAGAGAAGCTTTGGCACCAGTCGCCCCAAATACCTGTCAGCCCGCGGTGAGCAGCCCGGTGCCCGGGTTTCGCCTCCGCCCCACCTGCCCCCAACCAAGATCCGAATTTGGAGCCGCGTGGAGGCCAGCGAGGGCTGCTGCCTCCTGGAAGACACCACTTCCTGCCCCCTCGGCTGAGTCTCCTCACAAAGGAAGGCCTGAAGCTCCCACGCGAGCCAGTGGGCAGCGGGCCTGGCCCTTCAGCCCTTCAGGCAAGTGTGGAGATCGCCGGCGAACAATGGAGGCCCGGCGGGTCCTTGTGCAGCAGTGAGGGGCAGGGCAGGGAAGAGACGGTGGCCCTGGGCTCGCCTTACATGTAGGGCCTCACCCCGCCCCATGCAGGTGCCTGCTCACGGCCGACCAATCTCTGCTCCTGGCCTCCAACAGGTGTGTCCCCCGGGCTCCCATAGGCCAGGAGGGAGGCAGCGACGTGACGCAGGGCGGGCGGCAGGCCCCGCACACATTCCTGCCCCCGCCTCGCCCAGCTTGCCCGCCGCGCCCGCCGGCTGCTGCCGGGGCCCAGCTCGAACAAAAACCAGGGAGGAAAGCTTCTGCAGAGGCTGCCGTGGACCGTGCAAGCCAGCAGCTGGAACAGTCAGGCCGGCACCGCCTTGCCAACGAGGAGGGGGCCGGGTCACACCCTGCGCCCTCCGCCCTGCCCCAGGCGAGGCCCCAGCAGTGCCCCCTTTCCCCTGGGGCTGAGGTTCCCGTTGGCAGAGAGCCGGGCCTGGACCAGCTCTCAGCTCCTGCCCCTGGCCCCCAGCCGTGGCGGCCATGCAGGGTCTCCTCTGCCCCAGCCTGTCAGACTCCCTCCCTTGTGGGCCCCCAGTCACACCCCTAGGGCAGGAGGCCTCCAACAGGGCGGGCCTGTCACAGGGACTCACGCACGGTGGGGACGGGAAGGGGGGCACAGGCTGCAGGGTAGGGGCTGGTCTGGGGGCCGAGGCCATGGCAACCCCTGGAACACCCCCATTGTGGAATTGCTGGGCTAAGGGACACAAGACAGCACACTGGGGTTTGGAAGGATCTGGGAGCCGTGGCCGCAGGGTGAGGAGGAACAGGGCCCCAGTCCAGACTGGGGAAGTGATTTGGGGACACTCCTGGTGGAAGGTCCCCTAATGAAACACAGCTACGCCGGTAATTAGTGCCACCAGCAGAGATCCCAAAGGGCCCAACTGTTTTCCACTGTAAACTCCCAGTGACAAGGGCCTGTCCCCCTGGGCTGCTGGCTCTGGTTTGCTCCACCCCAGGACCCTGGCTGTGTGGAGCTGCATCTTTCCGTCCAGAGCCTGGTCTTCAGGCCCAAGCTTGTCCTCTAGGGGTGGATGTGGCCAGAAGAGGCAGTGGCTGCCATGGAGGGCCCCCTGAGGGCGGCACCACTCCAGGGGGCACTGTCCCTTTGATGCCACCCTGTTGCCTCCTCTCCCCACTGCACAGGGGGTCCCAGAGGAAGGCACAGCACCCCCTACCCTCTGCCCAGGAGTCCCTGTGGGCCTGATCACTGGGGTCCTGGTGGAGGACCCTGAAACCCTTTGGATAGGGCTCTGAGTCCACTCCCCAGCCCAGCACAGCCTGGCCTCCTGCCCCAAAGGGCTGTGCTGGGGCTGGGGCTCCTCCTGCCGCTCCAGAAGGGGCAGCCGGGAGTTGGTCTGGTTTCCCTGGCCCCCAGCAGAGCATCTGGAAACCAGTCCTTAGGGTGTCAGTGACCTCTGACCCTCCAAACTTCCAGCCTCCAGCGGCTGGGGCATGCTGACGAGGGTGACTCACTGGGCACACGCCCCCTCAGGATTGTCAGGACACGCACCCACTCCTGATGCTCACTCAAGGTGTCCGTGTTGGTGTGGGGTTGGGTTCTGGATGCACTTGGTCAGTGGTACCCGTGTTTTGGGGAGACTGAGGCATTGCTCACTCACAAAGCCAGAGGTGTTGGCCTTCGGATGGGGGCAGGAGGAAGGGCCGCTTGCTGCTGACCTGCGTCTCGGGCGCACTCCCTGTCCTCTGCTCGTGCCAGACTCCAGGAGCACGAGGGGTGTCTGGAGGGGCCCTGGCCAGTGTTCCCCGAGCCCCAAGCGCCGGGATGTAGGGAGGAGGGTCCCCACTGAGTTCTGGTGTCTGGAACGGCCAGGGAAGGAGCCTGGGCCAAGGTCGGGGACAGGGACAGCCACCAGCTGGGAAGAGGGCGCCCGGAGTGCGGCAGAAGTGAGCCTCCACCGAGTGGCAGGCCCAGGTGGTGGCTGCCTTTTGCCTCTCCAGCTACTGCGGCGGAGCCTGGTCAGGCCTGACGGCTCCCACACTCCCGTCGGCTGGGCCGGGGGTCCCTGCCCCCTTCCCACCCATTCTGATGCTCACACACACTCAGAAACACCTGGATCCCGGCGGGCTCCGACTCAAGCCAGCACAGGGGTCTCTGCAGGAGGCTGGACAAGGAGCCAGACGGTGCTGTGACCGGCCCTCGCCCTCCTGTGTGCGCCTCTCCCACTCCGGGCGAGGGCGACGCGAACTCACTGTCCTGTTGACAGGCGACCCCCATGGGCCAACACGGGGCTGCTGAGGGACGCTCTCAGTCCAGGAGCCCAAAGGCTCCTCCCTCCCCTGAGCTGCCGCGGGGCCGAGGCGCGAGCGCCAGGCCTCCGTAGGTTCTGCTGCCGGACCAGGGGGCCCCTGGCTGACGCAGTCTATGTTGACTGTCTCCGGGGCCCATCACTGAAGAGGAAGGTTCTGGTTGGGCTGAGCACCTGCTCGCGGACCCTGCCCTGCCTGCTCACTCCCTTCCTTGTGCTGTTCTGCTTGAGTCCCGAAGAGAGTAAAAATGACCCAAAGTCAGACTGTGGGACCCAAACTGTCTGCCCTTTTGTGCTGGCAAAGGGGGGCCCACAAGCCGCCTTCCCACTCTGTGTCCCTTGGCTTCAGACAAATGGTCAGTTGGGACGTCCCCTTTGCCGTTATGGTTGTCACAGGCAGCCGAGGCCCATTCTTGGTGCCGCAGGATCCCAGCTCCTGCCCCGTGCAGGGGCGCCTGGAGGGGTCTCTCTGGGAGGGGGGACAGCACACCCCCGCCTCTCAAGGGTATATGTGGGCAGACGGGGCTGGGCCCGGAGCTTCTGGCCTCCTACGGGGGAGAACCATGGGGGCCATGGTGCGAACCAGGTGTCCAAGCCCTGAATGATCAGCCGGGGCCACTCCACACAGCACATCAGGCCCACGTCGTCCTGGCCCGGGGGGAGGCAGCCGCACCAGTGCTAGGATCATTGGAGACACCAGTGGCCACCAGACAAGAGTTCCAGCCCGGCCCCTGCTGGGTGTAGATGTTGCCACGGCAGCGTGAGTGCGGTGGGACAGGAGAGCCAGGGACAGGGTCCTGCGAGGGTGCTGGAGGCCACCCCCATGCTTGGGGACACAGGCTGGTGGCAGAGCTGGCCTGAGGGGGCCCCGTCTCCCGCCTTCCAGACCTGGCTGCTGCCAGCGCCTGCCTGGGTGGGGCAGACAGGACAAAGGGCCATTGGGCTGTGGCTCCTGGCAACTTCCTGCCTGGCAGCCAGCCACAGAGGGCCTCAGGCTCTCCGCACCCCTATGGCCCAGCTTTGGCCTGGAAACTAGGCTGACGGGGAGGTCCCGCCTCTGTGCCGGGGGACTGCCATCCCACAAGGACTGTGCTGGGGCAGGGGGAGGGCGCTGGAACCTCTAGAGCCTTGGACTCAGGAGACAGGGGGGCTCTCCGAGCATTTAGCAAGCTTTGGGCTCCAAGATGCCTGCGTGGGGCCCTCCCTTTCTGGTTGGGATCAGGCCGTTGTCCTCTGCACAGGCTGGGTGTCTTCCTGCAGCTCCGGGCTCCTCGGTCTGACTCACCTCCTGGCCACAGGAGAGCAAACACCTGGGGCAGGTGTAGGTGGACGCGGGGCGCCACCTGCCAGCTCCTGCACATTCCGCTTGGGCAGCTGTTCCTGGGGTCAGTGCCCCTGTGGGAGGGGGGCCAAGGCTGTCACCCACCTCTCTCTCAGGGGTGCTGCCCTCTCAAGCACTGCCCTAGAACATGTGGAGAAACTGGGAAGGAGGCCAAGTCTCAGACCTAGCGCAGCCGGACCCTAGTGGTGGGGCTCACGCTCGGAGGCTCTGCTGTAGGGCACCAGCTCTGCCTCCTCCTGGCCTCCCAGAGGTGTCTTTCCTAACAACGTGGCCACCCGCTTCCCACTCGGAGCTGTCCGGTGCAGCAGAGATTCCTTCCCCACCCCACCCCAGCTCTTCGGGGGCCACTGTGCTCTGGCGAGGATGGGGCTGTGACAGCTGTGCCCCTAGACCTGCTCAGCAGCCCAGGTCCCTGCTCCAGAGCCAAGGGCTCTCTCCCGTCATGCTGACAGGGAAGCAGAGCCTGGTCCAAGCAGGTGGGCCCTGCCCTACTTAGATGCTACACGGAGGGGACCCTTCCTCACTTGCCTTTTGATCTATTTCCACCCCCTTAGTCGATGCAAGGGCCCAGAGACCTGCTTGCTACTCCCAGCTCCGAGGACAAGGGCTGCAGCCAGAAAGCTCCTCCCTCACCCTGCCCAGCCAAGCTGGAGGCCTGGTCATCATAGGAGGCCTCACATGAGCCCACAGACGGGGGAACGGCGCCGCTCCAAATCTCCTGAATGTGTCCCCCCACCCCGTCCTGCTCTGGGCCACCGTCTCAGGCCCCAGTGTGCGGGCAGGGCCTGGCAGTGGCACCCACAGTTCTCTCCAGCTCTGAAGCCTAGTCCAGCAATCTGACTCAGCCTCGACCTTGACCCCTTCTGCCCGAGACCCTGAAGCACCTGTGTTGTCCCTGTGTCCATCTTCCTGAAGGGCACACTTGGTCAGGGCTTCTGGATAACATCGGAAGTCTGAGAACCTGTGTCCACTGTTCCTGCACATGGCCTTCTGCCGGGTCACCACTTTCCTCACCCTGATTGTCGCTTTACTTCTCCAGAGCTCGTCACGAACCCATCCCAGTCCCTTACAGCCACTGTCACAGAGGTCCTGTAGGCCTCTGGGGTGTCAAGTCCACTGGTCAGTCCTCAGTCCCCTTTGACTCAGTCCGTCAGCAGCTGGTCACTGTGTTCTCAGAGCCTCTGCTCCATGAGGCCACTAGAGTGCGAGGCCCTCTGGGTCAGGGTGCTAGCGCCACGGGAGGGGAGTGGATGCAGGTGGAGGCCAGGAACCTGAGGACAGAGCTCTTGGCATCCCAACATCTGGAGGTTGGGGAGGACTCAACATTCTTCCCCAGTGTCCAGTGGTTTCAGCTCAGACCCCCTGCTGTTTCTGATCGGGTGGGTGGCCCTGAAGGGGGAGTTTTCCAAGTGGAGAGCCCATGCTGGCTGTTGGAAGTCATCTGAGAACCTGGGCAGGAGTTGCACCTGGTGTCTCCTGCTGATGGTGGGAATGGAGGCCACGGACAGGGTCCACTGTGCTGGGAGGAGTCCCAGGATTCCTGGTTGGGAAGCAACGGACAGACCCCCGGTGGAGACAGTGGAGCAAGAAGGGGTGTGAGGGCCCCAGACCAAGGGAGAGAGCCCCGTGAAGGAGAGTGTGGCCGGTACTGGGCTGCCTCTTGGCGATAGTGGAAGGCAGAGGCTCTCGGGCCAAACCATTCACTGAAGACAATTAAAACACTAAGCTATCTTATTAAAGCTTTGGTGAGCCATGGGATTGTTAAGGGCATCTCAGGATGCAATCAAAGGAAAACTGTCACCTTGAGAGGCAACTGTGCACAAAGACCACTGTTCTGTGGGGTCAGATGGGAGTTTTGTTCTGACGGTCTTGAGGAGCTGAGGGAAAGAAATGGAAGCCCAGGGTCTCCACTAAGTGAGGGTATGGGTTTAACAGGACACCCTCCCCACAGGGAGCTGGGAGCTTTCTACTCCCAGGGTTTCCACTGAAGAAGTGTAAGTATAGCCCAATTCAAGTGCTAGGATCTTTCTCAAGTCAAGGTGGTCCCACAGTAGGCAGGGCCCCTGGCAGAAGAAAAGAGAATTGAGATGGCGCCTTCACCAAGGTATCCGATGACGCCTACAGGTAATTGCTCCAGTACGACGACTGACATGCGGTCAAAGACAACCTGGTGTGCGAGAAGAGAAGACGCTGTGAGCGAGAGCCAGCTGAAACGGCAGTCAGAAAGACTTGCAAGGACCTCGGCACAGAACGAAAAAAAAAATACTGTATTGAAAAAGAAAAGTTTAGTGTCTGCAGGCAGCTGGAACTTATAAAAATCATATAGCCAATTAAAAATGAACATTTAGAAATGAAAAGTTATAATAAGCACGATTCAAACTTCAATGGACAGGCGTAGCAGCAGGTTAAAATCAGCTGAAAAGAAGGGACGCCTCGCTGGCTTAGTCAGTGGTTCTTGTCTTTGGGGTTCTGAGTTCAAGCCCCACTTGTGGCATAGAGATTACTTAAAAATCTTTGAAAAAACTTTTTATTAAAAAGGATTTATTTATTTCTTTGAGAGAGAGAGTGAGAGCAGGGGGAGGGGCAGAGGGAAAGGGAGAGAGAGTCCTCCAGCGGACTCCCCACTGAGGCTGGGGCCTGAAGCGGGGCTCCGTCCCACCGTCCTGACATCATGACACGAGCCAAAGTCAGGAGTCAGCCCCTTTACCAACTGACTCACCCAGGTGCTCCCGAAATAAGTAAGGTCTTTTTAAAAAAAAGTGGCTGAGGGGCGCCTGCGTGCCCCAGTAGGTTAAGCATCTGCCTTCAGCTTGGGTCATGGTTCGAAGGTGCTGGGATCGAGTCCTGCATTGGCTCCTTGCTCAGCGGGGAGCCTGCTTCTCCCTCTGCAGCCCCTCCCCCTGCTTGTGTGCACACGCTCTCTCTCTAACAAGTAAATAGAATATTTAAAAAATTTAACAAAGTAGCTGAAGAAAACTGGGGATTGGAGGATAGATAAGAAGAAATCCAGAGGCTGGAAATGGGGAAAAAAATAGACCCACAAAATACCGAAGGGATTTACAGGTCGATATAAAACATGCAGAATTAGAAGTGGGGAGAATGGAAGACATTAACAGTTGAAAGGATACTGTCTGCAAATTTTCTAGAACTGCTGAAGGACCTCCAAATACAGATTCAAGGAGCCCACCGAATCTCCAGTGGGATAAATACACATAAACGCGCACCTTGCCATTGACATGAACCCTCCAGAAAACCAGGACAAACGTTAAAAGCAGCCAGAGAAAAACAAGTCAGGTCAGCAGTGGGAGTGACTGCTGACGTCTGGTCCGTGATGATGGGGACAGAGGACAGTGGAACCAGAGCTCAAGGGAGCCTCCAACCAGAATGTCTTTTCTCAGAACAAAGGCGGAAGATAGCAGGACAACCAAAGCCAAGAGAGAACTGGGAAGTTTGGCCGCCAGCAGGCTTCTCTGAAGGAACCACGAAGCACACACATCAGCAGAAGGAGACGGATTCTAGGTGGAAGGTGGGAGGTGTAAAAGGTCGCTCTGAATTAATTTTGACTTCAACAACAATGATAACAACGAGCTCAGAACTCAAAGGTCACTGAAGTTAAATGCAGGACAGTAAAAGACGTCCCACTGGTGGGGAAACCTTAGTTGGGTAGATCAGGGTCATAGTGACGCCAGGCACCCCTGACCTGACCCCATGAGGGCACCGCACCTCTGTGGGGCTCCCCAAAACCTACAACCTGGTCTCCCACGAGAAGACATCGGAGCAGCCCAAACCGGGGCGGGTTCCACAAAACAGCCGGCCGGTGCTCCTCGGAACTATCAAGGTCAACGAAAACAAGGGAGAGGCCGTCACAGCCCGAAGGGGCCCAAGGAGATGAGACAAGGAAACGTCACGTGAGAACCTGAATCGGATCCTGGGACAGAAAGAGGATATTTCAGAAAAACAGGAAATCTGAATGAGGGGTGGAGTTTAGACCCTAGTGACGAATCGGGGGGACCCTGGCTCCTTGTGGCGGATACTTCACGCTAAGGTAGGACACGAACCATGGGGGACACGGGGGTGAAGTCTACAGGAACTTGGTACTGTCTCTGCAACGTCTCTGGAGAGCTGAACATTTTGGAAGTAGAAAGCTTATTTAAATATACTTTGAGGGGGTCCCTGGGTGACTCAGTGGGTTAAGCCTCAGGGTCCTGGATCAAGCCCCACATCAGGCTCTCTGCTCAGCGGGGAGCCTGCTTCCCCCTCCCCTTGCCTGCCTCTCTGCCTACTTGTGATCTCTCTCTCTCTGTCAAATAAATGAATGAAATCTTTAGAGAAACATAAAGACAAATAAATATACTTTGAGGAGTCCTGCCAGTGACCTTGGCAGACATCCCACTTGTGGCACTGTGGTTGCTGTGGCTGAGGCATCGGGCTGGGGGGGCGGTGCCGGGGGAAGAGACACAGGGACGTGAATGGTTGTCAAAAATGAGCCCTGGGCCCTAAGCCAGGACAGCGCTCGGGATGGGGCTGGGGGCCTCTCGGTCCGAGGACAACTCTCGCCTTGGCTGGGGGCATGAGGGAAGGCTAGGGCCAAGGTCGCCGTGGCATCAGCCTGGGGCTCTGGGGACCCTAACCATCTGGTCCGTCTTGACTGGAACACTCCTGGGATTCTGGCCTGACCCACAGACTGTCACGGTCCCCTCTGCATGGTGCCTTTTGGGGCTACCACGTGGCATTCTTGATACTAGGGTGCTGCTCAGGAGGGAAGGGCTTCTGGGTGCTGCACCTAAAGACTGAGGGGGCCCAGGAGATGAACCCACACCTTGGACAGCCAAGGCCAGCAGTGTGAGAGGCAAACCCCGGGAGCAGGCCCTGGAGGTGACAGACCCGGGGTCCCAGGTGTCAGGCTTCCCGGACACGGGCATCTCCAGAGGGTAATGATGGTGCACACTGGCAGGGACCCACCCTGGTGCTGCCGGCTGGGTCCGCACACGCATCTGGGGCTGAGAGGTCCTGGACAAGGGCACCTCCAGACCAGACACTTGGGACCAGACCAAAACCCTTCCAAGGACGTGCTAGGATCCTAGGAGCTGTGGGCACTGAGTAACCGCCCCAGTCACCGTTTGGGGGAATCGGCAGGTGCACAGATGGCAGAACCTGCGAGAACCAGACTTTGGGGAGGGCCCAGGCAGCCATGGAAGTGGACGTGTGGGCCCAGCATGCGCCCGGCTCTCCCCACCCCCAAGCCTCCTTTCTTCTAACCTCCAGAAGGGAGCTCTGGGGACTCAGGGCCTGACGGGAGCAAGTGTTCCTGGGGGCTTCCGAGGAGTCCGAGTACCCTGCACCCTTAGAGGCCCTGAACAAAGTCTGGCCTGTGGTCTGAGTGGGCGGAGGGCGGCCCCTTTTGTCCTGGGGAAGGACTATGAAAACTGATCACAGGCCAGGGGCCTTGGTGTGGACCCCTGCAGGGGTGGCAAGGAAGATCTGCACCCCATTTCCCTCATCGCCGCTCAGCTCAGGACCCTTCCAAGCCTCCTTGCTGAAGAAGCCTGGGGAGAGGTGATGGCAGGGGAGGCCAGCTCAGCCCTGCCCCAGCCCGACCTCCGCCAACGTGCCCCTGCCCTGCTGACCCTCGCCTGCTCTCTCTGCTCGGCCCTCATTTCTAAGAGGCCAAGGCCCTGTCAGGGATGGCATTCCAGGCTGAGGAGGCCCCCCCAGCCCCTGCCCTCAGTGCTGGCACCCAGAGCTCGGCCGTAACTGACAGGTGTCTTTGAGGAAGATGACAGGGGCCGGACGTGGGAGGCCCCGGAGAGAACGGGGGGCCCAGCATCCATGCAGAACAACTGCTGGGGACAGGCCGACAGGCAGCCTTGGGCCCTGCCCTCCCCTGTGGGCGGCGTGGGGGCCACCAGAGCTGTAGCGGCGGCAGCTGCCTGCTCTCGACCATGCCTCTGGCACACTGCGAGGTGTGGCTGACCTGGTAGGACCTCCACCTTCACCGGGGGGTTCTCGAGGTGCTGGGTGCCCCAGGACTCTCAGGTCATGGTCCGAAGGCCTTGGGCATGGAGGGCCCCAAGTGGGGCCAGCCTGAGGGGCCAGCAGACCCTGTGTGACCCCTTCCTTCCAGCCTTTCCCACTCTGGCGGCAAAGGTGAGGCCAGAGCCGGGGGCGGCGGGGGTGCTCCGTGGGACTCCGCAGGACCCTGAATCCTGGCTCCTCCCGAGTCCATGGGCCCATGATGTTGGCTGAGCAGGGCCCCGGGGGTGGGGGTGCCTCTCCCTCTCAGCCGTGGCTCCTGGCCTGCCCTGCTAGGCCTGAGCGGCTCCAGACTGGGGCTGGTACTCCTGCCCTCGACCTGCTGGGAATCTGAGCTCCCCCTGCCCCTCGGGGCCCTGGCGGTGCTGGGCAGCGGTCGGGGAGGTCCTCCTGCCTCTCAGGCCCTGCGGGGCCCATGCCAGGCTGGGCCTGGCCTACGGCCTGGCACATGGCCTGGCGCTCTTAGGTGGGGCCAGGCCCCATGACTCAGTGGCCTGTCAGGAAGAAACCAAGAGCTGAAGGCTGTGGGGGACCGTCCCCGACACGTGGACCAGGACCTGGGTGTCTGCGCTCATCACACACATCGGGTGTAGCCGGGGGGCCGAGGTCCCACGCTTGCCCAGGAGACAGATGTCTGGGCCGCATCCTCTGCCCTTGGCTGGAGCTGGAGGCTCAGGAAAGTCATGCTGTCCCTGAGAGCCCTCCCTGGGCCTCAGCCACGCCCTGCCCCCGGCCCTCAAGAAAGGAGGCCTGGTCTCGGAGGCCCCCAGCCTCCAAACGCAAAGGGAGCCTTAGACTTGGGAACCAGCTGGGCTAGGGAGCCCCAGGACCCCCCAGCACCCTCCGGCGGTGCGGGAACCCTCTGGAACAGGACCCACACGCAGAGCAGACCCACGGAGGCCCTCAGTTCTCTGCCACACAGCTGGGGCTCAAGCAGCAGCCAGAACCCTCCAGTGGATATGTGGCCCCCAGGGGGTCTCACACCAGACCCCCGGGTTTCCGCCTCTTTCAGTGGGAGCACCCGATGCCCTTCTAGCCCCAAACTCACCCCTTTGGGGTTCTGGATTCCAGGCCCCTCCCAGCCTGACCCCATGTGGCCGCTGGGCCCCCCAAGCCCCTCCTTTGGCCTCCCTGCCTCCTCGCCCATCAGCGGCATCTCCAGATGTCACAGAGCCACGGGTCCTCGTCCTTCAGTGGTGTCAGTAACAGCCGCCGACCCCAGTGCCCTCCCCTCTGCACTGCGGGCTTCCACGGCGCCTCGGAACACGGGTCCTACTCGCTCCCTGCGCTCCCCGAAGGCCCTTCCCCCGCACAGGCCTCCTGCAGCCTGGGGAGGGCCCAGCCCTTGTTTTGCCCTTAGTCTTTCCTTCCTGCTGTTTTTTTTTTTCCTTTTTATTTTGGAATACTTTCGGACTTACAGAAAAATTTCAAGTACAGTGCGGTCCCGCCGGTCCCCGGGCTGCCCTGACAGATCGGGCCAAGCTGGGCAGCGCTCACATTGGTTTCTCACAGTTCCCAGGCCTCGAGGCCCCGGTCGAGGTGTCGGGAGACCCGACCTCTGGCCAGGCCCCTTCCTGGTTGTCCGACGGCACCTCATCTCAGAGCCCACACGCGGAGACGGTCCCTCTCCTTAGAAGGACGCCAGTCCCACCGCGGGGCTCCCCCTCATGGCCTGTCCCAGCAGACGCCCTCCCGCAGTCCCCTTCCCGCCACCGACACGCTGAGGGACGAGAGCTTCCGCGCGTGGATGTGGCCACATGACCCCTTTGGGGCACGTACTGGGACTTTCTGTCTTCTAGGACATTTGAGGGTGAGGTGCTGGCCGGCCCTCACCCCTGGCCTACAAAGCCCTCCCGCCGGCCCAGCCGAAGCACCGCACAACCACAGAGTCTGGGGAATCCTGCCCCTCCCTGTCCCCCGCCGCTTTCCGGGCTGGTCTCATGCCCTCTTGACCTGCTGTCCCAGTGCTGTCCTCCCAAAGGATCTGACCAGGACCACAGGTTGCCCTGAGCTGTGGGCTCCCCTAGTCTCAGCAGGTCCGGGACATTCCTCGGCCTCTCCCTGACTGCTGAGGCCCCTTTGAAGCTTCCAGGCCCGTCCTTCCGCACAAAGCCCCCCACATAGGTGTCAGAGACCCCTGCCTGTCTCACGCTTCACTGCGGCTCTGGCTTTGCTCACTGGTGTCGTGAGTGGCAATTTTCTCATTCGTGGTTCTTCTCCTGGAAGGAAAAGCAGGTCCCTGTCCTCCCCCGACACTCGGATTTCGTTCCCTGGTTACCCTCTGTCACCATGTTTGTGGCTGTTTCGGGGGGCTGGTTCCCCCCGCCCCACACTTGTAGCATCCGAAGGCGGCCGCCTTGTCCGGCCTAACACCTGTCTCTCCAAGCTGCTGGGGGCCTCTCGGGGGAGAGTGAGCCCCGAGGGCTGCCCACCTCCCCACACCTAGTGCTTGGTTTTCAGCCCTTGCCCTTGACCTTCTGACACCAGGGTCACCCTCGCCACCCTGGATCCCTTCTCTCATTGGGCTTCCTCTCCCGGCCCCGGGCTCTGCTCCTGACCTTTGAACCTGGCCAGCCGCAGTCTGCCCATGTTCTCTGTTCCCCGCCGTCACGCTCTCTCCACACCCCAGACTGAACACTCTGCCTGCCAACAGTCCCCACTACCCACCTGCCACCCCAAGTGCAGGGGCAGACCCGTCTGTTCCCGCGTCCACCAGGGGCCTTCCGTCCTTCTGGTGCACTCTGTGTCTCCACCCTTCCGGAGAACTGGCTGTCCCTTTATAGTGCTCAGACCTGGAGGTCCTTCGGGCCTGTGTCACTGCCCACTCTAACCACCACTGTCTTTCCTGGGTCCGTGCTGTGACCTCGCCTGGCCCCTACAAATGACCCCAAAGTCGGTAGGCTCAGCTCTACTGGCAGCAAATGGAGACACACTGTCCCCTGCTCTCCCTCCCCACCCTGGTCCGCATCCCCCCGCCGCAATCCCTGCCCCTCTCCGGCCTCTCTCTAGGGTTCCTCGTGGCCCCTTGCCCTGTCAGCTTCTTTGTGCATGTCCACCATGAGGAGGTCCGCGCTGCCTGCTACCTGGGAGCCCGGCCCACATGCCCCCCAGCACTGTCTGGCCAGCGGTGTGCACGGTCTGGGGGGCGCTCGCCAGCGGGCTGGAGCTGTGCCACTCGGGGCTCACCGGGAGACTGAGCGTGGCCGCACACTTGGCACCATGGGTGTTTGCAGAACGAACGAATGAATGAATGAGGGTATGATGCTGAGGTGCCAGCTCCGTCAAGACCTTGAGGGGTGCTTCAGGGGCGCTCACAACTGGGAAGGGGGTGCCCATGGCCCCAGGCCAGGGCTTTGGGGTCAGAGGACAAGGGAGGGTCTTGGGTTCAGGACACAACAGTATCAGCTTCTGGGCAGGCGCCAGGCACCAGCGACGCTGCGGGGACGGAACCGTGCGGGGCAGAGCTGACAGCACGGTCGGTGCTCACGGGGAGCTTGTGACCAGCCTGGGAGCTGAGCCTGGCGCTGGCCTCCCTGCTTCCCCGCAGGCTGGGCGGCCCGGTAGGAGGAGCAGAAGGGAGCAGGAGGCCCCTTAGAAGGTGTCGGATGCTCCAGGCCTCCAACAACAGGTTTGGAGGGGCCTGGGGAGACCCTGCTCTGACCCCTGCCGCCCAGCCCTGCCCCCAGGCCTCCGTGTGGTGGTTCAGATTTGCATTCCAAATCACCAGCTGTGGCCAGCATAGCATCTAATTTGAGTGAAAATGCTCAGATTCAGGGGAGAGGGTGGGGCTCACAGCCTGTGGGCAACTTGCCTACCAGCTCTCAGACCGAGCTGGGGGACAGTGGGCTTCCAGGGCATGTCCCCTTCCCTCCCACACTCGATGTTCTGAGTGGGGTCCTGGGCCAGCAGGGCCCTGCCAGGATGGAGGTCTGCAGCCCCTTTGTCCTCGGGCCAGCCCCCCACCCGTCCTGGTCTGGCTCAGCTGCAGTGGTTAGAGTGCCTTCTGGGCCTCCCCGACCCCTGAGCTGCCTCCTCCAGCCACGATCCCAGTCACGAGTGGCGAGTGGCGAGGCCCGCTGTCTGCAGCCCCAGCCCCCCTTGGCTTCCCTGAACACGAACACGGGCGGACGGGGCCGCCCCAGCACAGCACCGGCAGGGCTAGGGAGTGCTGCCGGCCGTCCCGCCCGCTGTGGGGTCTCGGGCGCTCCCACGCAGTGTTCTCGGCGGCTCCGGGGCCCGGGGCAGAGAGCTAAGATGGAGGCGGCCCCTCTGCCCCACGGACTGATCTGTCTGGCTCTGGTTGACCCTCACTCCCAGCCATAGCCCAGCCCATCCTGGTGGCTTCCCCGGGTGGAGACATGCTGCCTCTCTTCCGGTTAGCCCCTGGGACGTGGGACACCCCACCCCCCAGCAGGCTGTAGGCCCCATGAGCCCCCAGGTGTCCCCAGTGCTGGCAGGAAGCGAGGGCTCAGGAAATCCCCGTCAGAGGAGGGAGGGGGAAAGGGTCAGATGGGGTCAGCAAAGAGGTCAGATGAGGCCGGTGAGAAGTCAAAAGGCCAAGTGGGGTTAGCAAGAAAGTCAGGTGGGGCCAACAAGGCTCGGTGAGGTAAGTGAGAGGGTCGGGAGGGTCAGTCATGAGGTCAGGTGACATAGTGAGGAGGTCAGGCAAGGTCAGTGTGGAGGTCACTCTGGGTAGTGGAGCCCCTCCTCCATCCTTCCCCTGGGGTCCCACTGGGGGGTGTCTCTGTCCTGTTCTCCCTGCAGGGGCTTGTCCGATGGGGCCTCCTCCCAGGGTGCAGCTGGGGAGAGGCCGGAACCACCGGTCTTGTCCCGTGTCCTGAGTTAGAGTCAGAAGTGACCCCACGGAGCAGGGCACTCAGGGGCCGGTCAAGCAGGATGTGGCGTGATCTCTGGGAAGAAGACTAGGGATGCTGGGGCGAGGCTTCTCCCAACTGTCTGGGTACCCTTCGGGGAACAGAGGCCCTGAGCCGGGAAAGGCTCCAGAAGCCGTAGCTGGCTTTCCCCACAGAGGACTCTCTGCCGGCAAGCAGAAGTAAGGCCTCGGGTTTTCCGCTTCGAGGTGAGCGGGGAGGTGGTTCCTCAGGCCTTCAGGAGAAATACATGTTCCAGAAGAGGAACCATGGAGGTACTGGTTCGGGGACTGCTGGGGGGCAAGGGGGCAGAGGCCCTGGGCTCCTCCTGCTCCCGCGGGGGTGGGCGAGGGGCCAGGTTAGGCCACGGATCTTGGCTCCTGCTCTGGATTTCTCCGAGAGGCCTCCAGGGGGTCAGTGGCCTGTCTGGGAAATTGTCCCGGAACCAGTCTCTGGTCTGGCCTCGCCCCAGTCAAGTCTGAGCAGACTGCCATGCAGACCACGGAGACAGAACCATCAGACTCCCTGTACGTATCAGGTCCAGCGGCAGCTGGGGAGGGAGTGTTGGGGCAATCCTGGGGGTGCAGAGCCCAGCCTGTGCAGCGGGCTCAGCCTGGAGCGGGAGCCTGGGCGTCCAGGGCAGGACACAGCCGCACCTAAAGTGCTGCTGGGGCCCCCAGGGGGCCACCGGCCTGATGCAACCAGGGGCCCCAAGAAAGGGAGGCCTCAGCTGCACTGTTGCCATGGCAGGGAAGGAGCTCGGCTGTCCTGCTCCACCGGGCACCCTGACCCCCTGGGAGGGGCCCGCCCTTGGTTCCCACTGGCAGGGCCTTGACCCCATCTGGGGGCCCCGGCATGGCGAGGCTCCTTCTGCACCTCCAGGTCCTTGGGGTCCGGCCGAGGTGCCTGGGCTGTGGCCCAGCCGCCCTCATCGGCTCCCAGCGACGGAGAAAGCAAGCTAACGAGGCCGCTGGGCCCAGCTCTCCCCCCTCCACCTCCATAATTGGTCTCCAAAGGCGGAAGGCTGTCGCAGAGACGCCTGAGGTTGCCGCCAGGGAGAGGCTCAAGAAAACTGCCGCCTCTTCTCCACTCGCTGGGGCCTGATTGAGCTCTGGGGCCGCCGCCCGGCACCAAGCAGGCTTGTTTTTCAGATGCACACGGCGGGTGGGGGGGAGGCCTGGCTCCCCGGTTTCCAGGGGCACAGAGGCCTTCCCCAGCTGAGCCTTCCAGACCTTTCTCAATCAGAGACGGTGGGGGCACAGCCGCAGAGCTGAGAGGGCCCAGTGGCCCCAAGCAACACCTGGGTCCTAGTCTAATGGGATCTGGTTTGATGGGGGAGATGTCTACCCAGGGAGTATTTTGTAACTGAGGTGAAATTCACATAACATAAAACTAAGCACTTTGGAGTGAACTCTGTGGCATTCGGTGCCCTTACGATGCTGGGCAACCTCCGCCGGCCTTGGGTGCCAGAACATTTTATCCCCGAAGGAAAACCCACTAGGAGCCCCTGATCCCAGGAACCACCAGGGGTCTCGCCGGTCGGCACCCTTCCTACCAGTGACGCCCACAGCGGCCGAGCTTGCTGTCTCCTGCCCCTGACACGGCCGACCCCAGCGCCCACACTCCGGGTCAGTCGGCAGGAAACGCACAGTCCACTCAGACGACTTGCTCCCCGTGTGGGCCCGACACTTGTGGGCAGCAGAGGGCAAAGCCGGTGGGGCTGGGCCAGGGTCGCAGGGTCCCTGGGAGTGAGGGGCAGTGGAAATCTGAGGCAGGGCAGGGCTGGGGGGCAGGAAACATGCAGGGTGTGGCCCTGGACAGGTGACTGTGACGTGAGGGCCACCCAAACCAAACCCTGGGGGTCGGTGACCCCGGCACCTGCTCCCACGCGAGAGAGATGAGAAGACGATCATGCCCTGTGACACTCTCACTCGGCACAAAGAGCACCGGAATCCTGGGTCCCCAGAATGTGAGGACAGCAGCTGGGAAGGAGTCCGAGTTCTTTGCACAAGGCCCTGAGAGGTCGCCCCATTTGCCCCGAGGAGAAGGGTCAGGGCTTTGCTGAACCTCCTGCCCTGGGTGTGAGGCTTTGCTCGGAATGTGGGTCCCAGTCTCCGTTTGGCCCTTCCAAGACACTGAGAGACTCGAGCCCAGGAAGCCCACATCCCCAGCTGGGCCCGGCATCTGGTGCGTAGTTGCCTGGAAGGAAGGGCCCTGGGGACCGCCCTGGGCCTGCATGTCCGTGGGAGACACGGGAGGTGGACATGACGCTGGTGGAGGGGTGGGGGGAGCCCGGGGTCCCAGAAGCAACAAGCGCAGTGTGAGGCGAGGGGGACATGGAGGCCAGACCAGTGGGAGAAGGTCACTGTGGCCTTGGCTGCAGGAGGGAGGAGCCAAGCTGCGGGTTCCCGAGGGTGAAGGCTTTGTTCGCAGCTTCGGAGAAACAGGCGGAACCCCAGGCTGTGGCCAAGGAGGGTTTTGTCTAAAGACCGGGAGGGGGGGCGGTGCCCTAGGGAACCAAGGGGACAGAGGCGGACCCTGGGAGGGGGGGCCCCGGGGGCCCCGGAATAGGTCCAGTGGGGCTCCCCTTGGCCAGGAGCACAGCTTTGACCCTGAGGGAAGGCTCCGGCCTAACCCCAAGTCTGCGAGGCCACCCGACTGGGTGTTTCCGGAAGCCTGTCAGCAGGGAGCTGTGTCCTCTCCACGGGAGGGCAGGGGTGAGGCTCACAGACCGCACGGCGTCTCGCTGGGTCGGCCCCAGGGGCTGCCAGGAGCCCGTGCCGCCAAGGCCAGGGAGGAGCAGTACAGACGGGTCCCGAGGGCCAGGGAGGGGTTGGGGGTCTCACGGGCTACAGCCCAGGAGGCCGGACCTGGGGACAGTTCATGGAGGCTGGGGCCAGGGGCCCAGCAGAGAGACCTGTGTGGGTACGGCAAGCAGTGCGAGGGAGCTGGCAGGCCCGTTAGGACCGGCGGTGGACAGTGCGCCCAGGGCGGGGGACAGGAGTGGGTGCGCTGAGCACGGCTGCAGAAGCAGCCTGTGCGGATGGGGACGAGGAAGTAGGAAGTGGGTGGTAGCATCCTGGGTGGGCGCCTGGGCGGGGACACGTGCCGACACTTGGCTCTGGACCTGGAGTGCAGAGGAGAAGGTCGGGCGGGCCTTGAGGAGAGGGAGTGGGACAGTCTGAGGGAGAAGCTCACAGCTGCTTCGAGGACAGTGACTTCAGGCCAATGCCCTGCCCAGTGAGACGGGGCAGGTGAAGGCCTCACTGGAAGAGGACCTGCCCCCGCCCTAGGTCTGGGGGGCAAACAGGCCCCTTTGAGCCCACACCTGTTTCATGGGTGGGATTACCTCTCCTCCCCAATGCTATGGGTCTCTGGTCTAACTGAGGCCTGGGACATGACCTTACACAGCGCCTCGGGGACCCCGGCATCGCACCAGGGGGTGTGGGCCTCCATGGCCCCCCCCATTTCTGCCAGCAGCCATAGCACCCCCGGAATAGGGTGGGACTGGGCCAGGGTCCCAGGGATGTTGGAGCCTCGTGAAGACCCTCCATCCCGTCTGATTGATTGATGGGTGTCCTGGCCTGCCAGGGGCTGCTCCCGGGCCAGGTGCCAGGAGACTGGGCAGACCGTGCCCCAGGGCTTCTGTCTGTGTCGGCTGAAGGCAGGATGCCCATGGCCTGTGCTGGGGACAGAGTCTGGCCACACAGCCACGTCGGATTCTGGAACGAGCTAAGCCAAGTGCAGATGTGCCTCACTTTTGCTGAAGTAAAATGCTGCGCCAGGTAGTGCAGCCACGGAAGCTGGAGAAACGGACCATGTGCACGGACCATGTGCACGGAAGTCAGTCCCGAGCAGCGGTCAAGGATGGGGCAGGGCAGAGGCCTTCGAGGCGGGGGCACACGGAGTGGCTGACTTTAGGGGAGCACCGCCTCCTAGCGGGGCCGTAAGTGCTCTGGGCTCAGCTCATGATGTTTGGCAGAGGGGTCGGGGCTGTCCTGCGCTCGTCGTCCCCTGTGGGCTGTTGTCCACCGTGGCCTGGGCCAAGCACAGCATGACACAGAATGAGCTTCGGCTAATGAATGCCACCTGGGCATCAGGTCTTCCAAGGAAAAAAGTCTGTCCGGGGATTCTCCTGCCTCGGCCATGTGAGGAGGCTGAAGGCATCCATGGAGACTGTGTCCCGCAGATCTGGGACTTCGGGGTGAACTAGAAGGCACCAGGGTACCCAGGAGATGGTCCTGATGCCTGGATTACTCTGAGGGGTCCCTTTTACCCTCACTCTGCTGCCTGAAAGGGGGCGTGCATCTGAGGGTTCCCTAAGCTCATCACCCTGGCTGCTTTGCTGTCCCCAGTGGATGGTTCCCTGGGCTTCTTCAGCTGAGGGTCAGACCTGCTCCCTGCAGGTAGGCAGAGACCTGATGGGCAGAGACCCCTGCCCCACAGCCACTCCTGGTTCACATCCCGCAGAGCTCCCCAGGCCCCAGCTACTCCCCATGGGGACACACATCCCTCTTGGGGGTGTGCTCTGGGCTGGGATCTCTGGGCAGCATGCCTGTCTCATTAAGGGGGGGGGTCCCTGCCTTGGTGAACCAGCAGGCCTGGGCCCATCCATGGCCCAGGAGGATCCCCCCACTTGCCCAAGGGGTGAGACCCTGGAGTTTACTTGCCCACCCAGGGCATCACCCCGGGACACAGCCTCCTGTCCCAACAGCTCCCCCACATGGCACCCCAAGGGGTTCCTCTCTTCCTATCTCACACTACAGACTCAGAGCCCCACTCCCGTGCCCCTCAGCTCTGCCTGGACACTGAGAGGCACGGGGATCACACCAGGGGCACCCCAGCTCTTGTTTCAGGGTAGAGCATAGAGAGGACATCTCCAACACCACCGTCACTCTGCTGTCACCCTGGGTCGGACTCTGGCTGCCTTTCCTTCTCTCTGTCATATACGGGGTCCTCCCTCCTCGGGGTCAGATGCGGGGGTCCTCCATCCCAGGATAGTCTATCACCCCACGAGGAGGGAACCTGGCAGAAGGAAGGAGCCCACACCCTCCCTACAAAGCACATGACCCCGACACGGCCCACACCCCCATCATCCAACATCCGCGGAAGAGGTCCCCTCCATCTTTTTGGGCACCAGGTCATCTGTCCTGCTCTCCGAGGGCCATGCCTTCCATCCAGGGTGCCGTCCCCAAGCACTCTGGGGGACTGGCCTCTTCCTCTGTCTGGACGCCAGGCTCTGGGCAGGCCCCGGGGGGTTCTGGGCCGCAGCCTGCGTACCCGTGTGAGAGCCTGCGAGGGCTCGTGAACACCCGGGGCGGACTCCGGGAGCATCTGCAAGGGGCTTGTCTGGGGTCACAGGACCGGACCGGATGCTGCGCTGACTGAGGTCAGGGCTGGGAGGTGGGATGTGGGCAGGGCTCATGAGGACAGTCTCGCTCACGGTGGGTACTGCGTGCGTAGAAGTGCCAGCGGGTGGACAGCGTGTAAGTACAGCTGGGTGAGCCAGGCGTGCCCACACGCACGCACTCTCAGTGTCCCTGGGCCTCCCCCCGCTCGGGACGTCGGCTGGTACGAGAGGAGGAGAAACTGCGTTGGCTTTTGGGGTCACAGTCTTGCTGTGGCCCCTCAGAGGAGCAGTGCAGAGGGGGTTCCCCCGGCAAGGGCCTCCGTGTTTCTGTCTGTTTGCAAAGTGAGGCTTTCTGTGTTCTTGTTCTGAGGGACCCCTGGAGAAGACCAGCTCGGATCCTGGGCCTTGGGCAGGGACTCTGGGGCAGCTGGGAGGGGCATGGGCGCTGGCCTTGGCTGTGAGGTGGGCCGTCATGAGATGCTTCCTGGAGGGGGCTCTGCAGGGCCCAAGTGGACCGGGAGGCAGCCAGGGGTGGGGTGAGAGCTGGGTGGACATCAGCTCACCCAGGCAGCTGTGGCCCCGGTGGTCGGACGCCTGCTCCCCCAAGTCCAACGGGGGGAAGTCCTCAAGTCCAGCAGATCTGGGAGATCTGGGTGCGGGCCAGACAGACTCACAGATGAGTGGCTCCGTGCAAGAAAAGGAGGAGCCAAGAGCACCCCGAGATGGGGCGGGGACCCAGACCCAGAGAAGCTTCCCCTCTGAGGGCAGTCGGGACAGAGGACACAGAGACTCTAACAGGGTGTTACAGAGAAGACCACGGAGCGTGTTTCACGACCTCGACATAGAGAAGTCATTAGAACACAATACAGGAAAACCCTCCAAAGAGCCTTCGTGAGGAAAGACACGGGGAACAAAATGAAAATTGAAGGACAGGCTGATGAAGAGTTGCATCGCGTCTTACGGATCAGGGTTAACCCAGAGCCCTCCCCTCCCCCCCACCCCGTGCCCCCCTCAGGGGCACCTCTAGGTGCAGGTGCCCTGGAGAAGCCTGAAGGCTGGAGGGTCCCAGGGCTACCACCTCTCCCTCCCGCAGAGCCTCCCTTTGTGAGGGACACCCCCTTCTCTGCCTTTTGTCTTTTCCAAAACGAATCCCAAATAAGGGCCTAAAGCCTGAGCAGCTGCAAGTGGTGGCCACAGCGGGTGGTGGCCACAGCGGGTGGTGACCACAGCAGGTGGCCAAGAAGAGGTCTCGGGAGGGAGCCGGGAGCCGCAGCTCGGAGAAAGGCTGCTCTGCTTTCGGGACGACGGCCCTGCACCGTCACACGGGCTGGAAACAGAAATGGAGTCCCTCTGTGTAAAACATCCAACTTTTCATTTGCAGGTCCTGCCGGCTTAGGGGGGGCCGGCAGCCCCCACCCAGGGTGCCCTGCTGAGCTCCAGAAGCCGGAATCTGGAAAGCCAGGGCAGGGCCGCTGGTGACCTCCTGGGGGGCTGCCTGCACCCCGTCTGGGGCGGACCCCAAGCAGGGGAGAGCTGTGAGGCCAGCCGGACCATGAGTGGGCTCCTGACCCACAGACCCCTCGTGTGGGGGCAAAACGGAGTCTCGATGTCAGGCAGGAGCCCGTGTCAAGCAAGGAGCCCAGCGGCAAAGGGCACCGAGGCTGTCGACAGGACCAGCACTACCCCAGGGCACCCCAGGATACCCAGGTCCCCCCAAGACAGGCAGCCGCAGGAGCAGAGGGGAGCTGCAGAGCGAAGACCAAGTCATCCTGTTGCAGGGGAGGATTTTTGCAGCAAACGGTCAGGTTCCTCAGACACCGACCCCTAGAAAGGCAGCTGCCGCAGAAGGCCCTGAACAGAACTGAGACCCCGGGGGCCCTTCCCTGCTCGAACGTCAGCCGTAGGTCGGACCCCTGAGGGCTGACCTACGCCCAACCCAGCCCCGTCTCCACTGCGCGCCCACACACAAACTGCACACTTGCTTTGTTACCGGGTTTGCCAGGTACGGTGTGTGCCAAAATCACATCGTGAAACGTCGTGGAGTTTGGGGTCCCAACTCTGCGCTACAATCGCGATCAACTCTGCTTTACAGTTGAATAAAACTGACATCCGGAAAGACCCGGCGCCTGTGTGCCCTCACCACACCGAGGCGGGAGGCCCCTCTGTGCCCCAAACGTCCAGAGGCCACCACGTCCTGTCCCTCCCCTCAGAAGACACAGGTCTGGCCCCACTGTCCAGGACGCTGGGGACTAGCATGTGTTTGATACAAAGGCCATTCAGCCGGCACCCGTCGTCTTAGCTGGCAGACCAGGCTGCGGCACCCGTCGGCGGGGAAGACACGGTCCTGGGGTGAAGGGTGCTTCCTTGAAATTGCACGCGTTTAAACCCAGCTTTCTGGAACATTCACCGCTTTCCACAGACTAGCAAAGCCATGGCCATCCCCCCTGGTGGGGAGGGAGCTGTCTCAGTCGGGACCGGCCCTCCTGCGTGGCCCCTGCGGCCTGGGCTCCCTCCCTCTCTGGGTCTCCCAGATTCCCCCACTGCCCATCCAGAGAACAAGGCTGCTAACATCCGGAGTGTGATGGAAGCTCCCGGCAGCAGTTGGGGGCAGGGGGGTGGGGGGAAGGGCCACGCCCTGTTCCTGGAGCAGGTGGAAAGCAGGAAACCGCTGTTGGCACGCAGCCAGGTAGAGCCTATGTGGGTGAGCCGAGCCTGGCCTGGCCGGCCCGGGAGGTTGGCAGTGGGTCGAGACCGCTCCAGTCCTGACGGGGCTCAGGAGAGCAGAGCCTGTGGCCTCAAGTGTCTCCGTGGGGCTGATCCAGGCCGCCCGAGGTGGGAAGGCCACAGGGGCACACAGTCTGGACGTGAGCTGAAGGGGACTCAGTGGCCTGCCCCTGAGGATGGGGCCAGAGGACAGCCTGCGACGCTGGCCACCAGCGCCAGGGCCCTCCTCCGTGTGTGTGTATGCACGCGTGTGTGCACGCACGTGTGCATGTTTACGTGGGAGCATGGGTGGTGTGGGAGTGTGGGCCCGTGTGCACGTGTTACTGAACACATGTGTGTGCGGGCACGAGTGTGTGGCACCCAGAGGAGAAAGGCGTCGGAGGGGCCCCAGGAGAGCAGGGGCTGCAGTGGGCGCAGGCTCCTGACCCTGGGAAGGTGGGCCGTGCCGGAGAGGCCAGGGAGACCCCAGCCCCCTTCCCATGGCTGCTTGCTGAGCCCACCCCAAAGGCCTCTGTCAGCTCCTGTGACAGAAGGCCCTGAACCCTTCGCCAGGGTCACAGGGATCTGAACCCAGGCCTGGAGGCTGTGCTGCTGCCCTGATGCGGGCCAGTTGGGGCTGGAGCAGTCCTCTCTCCAAGAAGCCCCCCAAGCCTCCAGGGGGTTGCTCCTGCAGTCAGGCTTGGGGGTCCCAGAGCACCCCCCTCAATAACGAGGCCCCAGAAGGACCCACAGCAACAGACACTGCAGAGGGCTAGCAGGTGAGGACCACAGGCCCCAGGTCCTGAGGTGGGGGCCCGAGGACCCAACACACGGCTGCGGAAGGAGTAGCAGGAGGCGGGTAGAGCTCAGACGCTTGGCTCCTGGCAGGCACCTGCCCTCTTCGGGGAAAGCGACTCCAAGGATTGATTTGGTGATGGGGACACAGAGATGTGCTGCGACCAGCAAGCTTGCCTGTCCTGTTCCGAGCTCCCCTTCAGTCCACAGACACCGGCCTGCGCGGCTGGGGACGGGCCAGCCCAGAGGTCGGGCAGGAAGCTGGGGCAACCTGGGGCCTTAGACCCCCGCACTCATGTCCCGCCCGGCTGTGCGGGCTCCCCAGGCGGATGAGGCCCCGTCCCTGCCCTTCCCCTCCCCCCATGGGCGCACAGGCCCGAGGAGAGGAGGGAGCGCGGAGACCCCCGCTTGGAGGATCCGCCCCCGAGAGCCGCTGGGGGCGGGGCGGGCCTCACGCCTTTGTCTCCCGCACCTGGCGGGGCTCGGGTTTCCTGATGCAAAGCTAAGCTTCCCACCCACCGGCACCCTCTCACCCTCCCAGGACGAGCGCAGTCCCCAGGGTGAGGCCGCCACAAAGCGCCCTGCCCGCTTTGTTAGCTGGAAAAGCCCAGAAGAGGCGGGGCTGCGGGGTCGCGGACAGGTGCGCGGGCTCCAGAGGCCCCGGTGAGCGAGCTTGCAGAGGGAGTGGGCTGGGGCCACCTGGGTCCCCTCCGAGGCTGGACTGCACCCAGCCGGCCGGCAGGAGTGAGGTCCGCTTGCCCTACAGAGGGGTTTGAGGCCAAGGACCCAGGGCTCACTGACCTCCAGGCAGGCCGGGCCTCTGGCCCTCCCGCCCCCAAGGCTCTGCTACCCCGCCCCCAGAGTGCCGAGCAGATCAGCGGGGAAAGGGTTAAGCCCGTCTGGGCGGCGCCTTTGTTTGCTGGAGATCTGCACCTGCTCTTGAATTAACCCAGACAAATGAAGGGGGAAAGGCTCCAGTCCTACCAGAAAAAGGGTCCGCCCTCCTGTCTGTCTCACAAGACCTTGCCTGGGCAGAGACACCACCCCCCACCCCAGGGGACTAGAGCCGCCCCAACCCCTTCCAGCCCTCAGCCAAGGCAGGTGTCTGCTCACATCCGACAAGCTTCAAGTTCTGCACTTGGACTCCTCCATCAAGCAAGCCGCCTCAGCCCTGTGCCCCACACCCTCCCCCCGGGAATAGCTGTCCAGGCCTGCACCCCAAAAGCTGAGACCCCCCCCACCCCGGGCTCTGTGCTCCCCTTTGCTGTCTGGCAGTGATCAGAGGCACTGCTCAGGGCGGAAGTTCCAGCAGCCCCTGGACCATTGCATCAGCCGCACCCCGAGAGACTGTTTGGGGCTCAGGCATTTTTCCTGTGGCTTGCCTGCTGACACCCTGCAGGTCACCAGCAGCCCCTCGCCCCTACAGCCCCCTCTGACCCCACCCACTCTGCTACAGGGCTACCCGCTCTCCCCAGGGCACGGGGGTCCCCAGTTCTCCACTCACTGCCCCCCAAACGCTTGTGTCCTGCAGCCTCTGCTCAGCTCAGAGCCCTCCAGGGCTGCCTCCTCTGCCCCCACCATCCCTGGCCCCCAGCTGCCCCCCGCCCAGGGCACAGAGAGCGGGGGAATAAATGTCTGTCTTGGCCTCAGAGGGTGTGTGTGGACATAAAGTTACGGGTCCGGACACTTTCCCTTAGTTCTCTCTGCAGGCGCACGTGCTCTTAGAAGGGGGCCATGGAAGGTCCTTAAGCCCAGGCTCGGACATACACCATCACCCCTGGGCCACAGACCCCCGGAACCCCGAGGCCCTGCTCTCTGACCTGGGCACCCATCCCACACAGGACCGACCACGCGAGGGGACAGGAGCGTGTTTGGGAAGTGCTCCTGCTGCAGACCCTTCTCTCTCCCCAGCTCCGTGTTCACGGGCTGCTCCCTGCACGCTGGAGGTCTTGGTGGGGGTGTGCACCATGGAAAGGGACAAATACCACAGCTAGACACCCACTCCAACCCCCACCCCCCAGGCCCAGGCCCGGGACCACCCCATTCCCTGGGGATGGAGGTGGCAAGACCCTCCAGTCCCTGCCAAGGGAGCTGTGGAGCGGGTGTGTGGTGTGGGGTCCCAGGCTTCCAGCACATCTTTGACATTAAAACCCTCTGGAGCCACAGGTACATGTTGGTGTGGGCTCAGGCTGGAGCAGTCCCCTAGGACTGCTGGTTAGGGGACTGTGTTAGGGTCAAGCAGCCCACTCAACCCCTCCACACCACTCCCTTCTGGCCTGGAGGGAACCACACACCCACCCTGCGGTGGCACTAGGGAGGCTTGGGTCTGGACCAGAGTCTGTGTCAGCCACAGGCCTGGCCCCCAGCCTCTGTGTGTCCTCCTCCCCGGGCCTTGGTGGTCGGTTGAGCTCTCCAACAGGACCCCATCATCCCTAAGTCCTTCTGTGGGGCTTCTCCCCTGCCGCCGAACCCCATACTCTCCCTCTGAAGGCTGTTTCTTGGGGACCAGCGCGAATGCGGGCCTGTGACCTGGATGCCTTCTCCAGGGTGCTTGTGTGGCCACATTCTGGGCACCTGTTTGCAGAATGCCAGAAAGAGTTGGCACCCCTCCTATCGGGGGCCCAGGAAGCCCTGCAGACACCACCTGCTCCCAAGGCCACGAGAAGCTCTCTGAGATGCCCAGTGTGTGATGACAGTTCCAGGACCTTCAGGCTGGCCTGTGCAGGGACCTTTGCTAGGGACCCTTGAGGCCACCTCATCTGCTGAAGTGGCACGTGGTGACGTCCTGGGAGGCAAGGACAGCCCATCTCGGATGCTGTTTTTGGTGTTAGCAGGACGTGAGGAGTGGGTCTATGGAGAGAAGTGACTGATCCGTTCTGGTTCTCCGAGTGGGATGGGGAGGTGTGGAGAGGGCCAGAGAAGGCCAGAGAAAGATCTGTGCAGGGAGAAGGCGAGCCTGGACTTGGGGTTTCCCAGTGAGCTGAGGTTCAATTGCGCTATTACATTAAGCATCTGCTTCTTAGCAGAGAGAGCCCTAAGTGTCTCCTAAGCACTAGCTTTCCTAGGCACCAAGTAAGGCAACTCACAGCAAAGATGTGTGAATTAATCAAATTGTTCTTTTTCGGGGAAACCAAACACAGAATCTATATTCCAGGACATCTCCTTCTCCCCAAACTCCAGAAAACTCTGCTTGTCCACACAGTCCCGGGAACCCCGGCCTAGCCTGTCAACCCATGTCACGGACAGACAGACTTTGTGGGCGTCCCCACGGTTCCTTCTGCTGGCACTGGCACAAACCTGACGGGTTAGAGGGAAAGGCCGTTGTCCAGTCCCTGGGGGGCCCAGGAGGCAGGTTTCTGCAGAAACAGTTAAAGGCCCACCCAGGGTTAATCAGGTGGGGTAGGAAGTGAGACGTTCGAGCACAAGGCCGGCTGCCCCACTGGCTGCCCGGGAGCAGAGACTTTGGATCCGACACAGGAGTTCGTGCCAGGGGTGCCCAGCTTGACAGCTGGGGGCTGCTGAGTCCTGAGTCCTGGGCTCGAGGGGAGGACGCCGGGTGCAGCCTGCTCCCAGCCTGTCTCTCTCCGGCCTCCCTGAGCAGTAGCGCAGATGACCTATGTGCCCACGGGAGCATCGCGCTCACCATCACCGCTTTGGGAAGGGCACACCAGGAGCCGAGCACAGGAGACCCCGGCCCACCACCAGGGATGCTGCAGACTGGCCAGGACAGCCAGCAGCACGCTGCGGACAGACCACACACATTCAGCACACCTCACGGTGAGGGGCTCGCCCTGCCTCCCGACATGTGTCGTGGGGGGGCCTCAGGATGCCTCCTTGCAGGCACCTTACAGATGTTCCTGATTCTGGTGACCTGAACAGACCGCTGTCTCCGAAGACCCGCGTGCTGCGCCTCCCACGACACGAGAGCCACCTACCCCTACAGCTGTGAGGGCTTCGCTTTTCCAGGTCTGCAAAGGTGTCCCCCCCCAAGTGACACCTCACCTCCAGTGAAGCCGGGTGCCCACCCAGACCCCCTGCCAGCAGGTGCACAGCCCCCGCTGCCCGGCGCTCTTGTCCGTCTCCTGGGGATGGTTACCCTCTAAATCACGACTGATACTCAGTCGGGAAGCTTGGCCTGATCTCCAAGGCTAGAAGCTCCTTCCCTACCGGACCTTGCTTCCCTGTTCCCTGAGGTCCCCCTTACCCCAGTACTCCTTACACAGGGTCCTGTGCCCTGGGCCCTGCTCCCAGAAAATGGACTGTGTCTGATTTTTGCCTTCCTGACAAGTAGTGAATCTGAACCTTTCTCCAGCCTGGTTGCTGATGAGTCTGGTCATCGGCTCACAGGCCAGAGTCCATACCCACCCTTCTGTAGAGTTTCTTGTGTTTTCCTTGACAATTGATGAGTTCTTAACTCTGATTCAACTCTGATTTAACTTTGATACTATTTAAGTGTGACTGTAAGGAAATATGGGGGAAAACACATTTACTGTGTTTCTCCAGAGTCTGTTTGAGAGGAAAACTGAAAAAAAAAAAAAAAAAATCATTAACATCTTCAAAGAGACAAAATATTCTGACCACAGTAAAAGATCAGAGAATTGTAGAAATAAATATGCAGAGAACCAAAATGAATTCTTGGAAATTAATATTTCAGAATAAGTGAAAAGCTCAATAAGGGAGTTGGAACACAGAGTTAAAGAATTTCCTTGAAAGTAAAGCCAGAAGACCAGCAAAAGGAATTAAGAAAAGTCATTAGAGACCAGTCTAAGAGGTCCGGGATCCCAATATTTACCACAGAAAGAGGGAGCAGAGAAAACAGAGGGAAGAAAGAATTAAAAATTAATAATTCAAGAAAATTTCTTAGAACTGAAGGACAGGAATTCGCAGACCAAAAGAGTCACTGGGCATTTAGGAAAAGAGATGGAAATGAATCCACACAAAGGTCATTTTCATGAACTGTCAGAACACTGGGGACAAAAAGGAGGCCCCAAACACTTCCAGCAAGAAACAAAAGTGGTTTTCATACCACAGATCAGGAGTTAAACAACATCACGTTTACCCACAGCAGCATCAGAAACTGGGAAGCACTGGGAAGACCCACTCACAGTTTAAGAGGAAAGACAGAGTCGCGTACACAGCCGGACTATCATGCAAGCAAGCAACAGTGGATTAAAGTCATTTTAGAGCCACGGGTCTGCCATGTGCCCTTCTACAAGGAGCCGCTGAAGGACATGTTCCACCAGAGCAAGGACTAACTAAGAGAGAGGAAGACATGAGGTCCAGGAAATCCAACCAAGGGAGAAGCAAAGGGAATCTTCAGGCTGAAAACAAGGGAGATTTTGAGGTGCCAGCCTTGCCCCCGACCCAGGAGGACCGACCAGGACCGGAGCAGGGCATTTGCCTCTGAAATACCCCCACGTGTTCGAATCTGAGCCACTGGCAAGAATCTGAGGATGAATCAGTAATGAGTTCACAGAAAACAGCAAGTGCGAAGGAAGATGATTAACTCCAGGGAAAACAACTCCTGTGTGGGCTAGGACGATAACCACGGCCTGCCCTTGGCCCGAGGGAACACACGTCTAACCCCGGATTATGACGTAGCCCCACCGGGAACACGCGGATGCGAGAGCGGGGGCAGGGAGAGGTGGGAGAGGTAAGTGCTGTCTTCCGCAATGAATTCAGCAGAGAATACCTAAAACCGAGACACCAGGAAGCCGTTTAATGACGCTGTTGCACAGGTGCAGGCCAACAGCGCAAGAATCGTCTGGAAGAGGGAAGGGGTGTCTCCTGGGATGGCATAGGGGTGGCTCGGAGCTGTGTCGGTCTTATAGGAACGCTGCACCCTGACACCACATACAAAGAGAGCTATGATAGAGCAAGGAAATAAACATTCAGTGGGATACCCTCCACCCCACGAAGCCTGGGAGTCGCTTCAGCAGCGCCGGAGCTCACCCTGGCTGCGGACCTGCCTGCTCCCCTACCGCGACTCCTCCTCCGACAGACAGCTGGGACAACACCCATCTCCTGTGCCGAGGTCACACTTGGCCTGACACCCCGACCCTGAGCCCACCCTCCTGGGCAGGCCTTGTCTCTGCCACTTTCTGACGTTCTGCCGTGGGACCGCTCACGGCCCAGCCCCGCGGTGGTGCCGCCCTGTGTTTGAGGCCGCGTGTCGCCGACAAAACACATGGCATCGGCATCCTGGGCTCCAAATCTCGGTGGGTTCAAGTTCAGCTTTGACGGAGGAAGCGGCCCTACTTCAGCCACGCGCAAATTCCGTACCTTTAGGGCAGGGCACGGTATACGTCTGTCTCGTGAAATGGAATAAATCCGGCTCCCTTGCGAGTGCTCTCTGCCACTGCCATGTCTAGGAACGTGACGGAGCTCAGTCCTGCTCCCTCCCTCCCTGGGCCTCCAGGGTTCTGGCTGTCACCTTCGGAGATTGCCGGGCCGTAGTGAATGGTCTAGGGATTTCACCATCACCCTTCTCCAGAGGACACTCAAAGCCCCACACCCATTACAGAGGTGCAAGACCCCCATTCTGCCAGGGAGCCCGTGGGTCCTCCTGTGGCCTTTTTGGGCAGCCAGTGGGGCTGGATTTCCAACAGGTCACCATGCTGTGGGCCTCAGGCCTTCTGCCTGGCCGGCACTGGCCCACGGGCCCTCTCCAGCTTTCCCAGATATTTTCCGACACTCCCCAAGGTGTGCCTGGGCCACAACCCCTCCCCATCCCCCAACAAACAGCAGAAACACTGCCAGCTTTCCGGCTTTCGGCTTTCGGTAAGACACCTTCAGCTGACGCAGCCCCTTCCAAAGACCCCCACTCTCTCTCACAGGGTCATGGCCTGGGGACGTCCTCACGGTTCCGAAGGCCTCAGCGTCCCTGGCAACACCAGGACATCCCAGAGACCGTGGGCCGGACCACAGCTTGGCAAGAACGGCGGCAGCCTTGGTGGGAGCTTTCCAGCCAGCCCCGGTCCGAGGCAGAGGTGGTCAGCACAGACCCCACAAGACCAACTCCTCCCTGGTGCTTTCCCGGGAGCCGCAGTCCTACCTGGTCCCTTGGGAGGACGACAGGGTGGCGGAGAATCGTCGGCAGGCGCGGCTTCCCCGGGCTGCCTTATCGGGGCCTGGCTGGGCGGAATGCGGTGGAAACCTTTGCCTGGTACAGCCGGCCTCTGCAACACAGCCCAGGAATTTTACGTTGAATAATTTTTAACTTCTGCTGAGAGAAAACCAGGGTTGTATATAGTGTCTGTCTACATAGGAATGCCAAGGGCTTTCGCTTAAAAATAAATACCTCAATAATCACAAGGAAACCTGCTTTGGGGGAAAAGAGAGAAAAGAAGAGGAAAAAGAACAAAGATAGCGGTCGGGGGCAGTTGGGGCCGCGCTGGCCGTCTCGCCGGCTGCAGGCCAGGTCTGCCCCCCGCCCCCACTGCAGGGACACGGAGGGAGGGCCTCCCGGCGGGGGGTGCGGGCTGGAACCCTTCCTGGCACCCCTCTGGGTGTAAAGCTGGCTGGCCACCCCTCCCCCCCCACCAGTCCCCCAACCCCCCCAGCCCTGGAACCCCATGCCCAGGACTGTGGTTTTTCTCCGCAGCCTCATGCTGGAGACCTCTACGGCCCGTAGACCCTGCGTGCCATTCTCCTGGCCATCAGTCCTGTCCTCAGCCAAGGCTCGGGCCTGTCACCCTGTGGCTGGACAAGACAGAGGCCACACGGAGCTCTTGGGAGCCTGTGGGCGAAGGGAGAGGGGGCCGCCCAGCAGGCCCTGTGCGGAAGAACCATTGCACAGGGAGCCAGGAAGCGCACAGCCTGAAACCGAAGTTCCCCTTGATAAGACCTCAGCTTTCTCCAGCTCTGGGGCAGGCCCCACTGACCCCCCTGGGGCCGTTGCAGAGGCCCGCAGCCCGGTGTGGGCTGGGAGGGGGCGTCACCCTCTGCTGCGGAGGACAGAGCGGGGCAGCCTAGTTCCATCATGGGCTCGGGTCCCCAAGAGTCGCCCTAGGGAATCTTGTGCGCGGAGGGACTGAGCTGGGGAGGGGTTTTTGTCCGGGGTCCTGGGTGGGTGGGTCGAGAGGGGCTCCCACCAGGAGCCCTCCAGGCTCCCTAGCCTCCTCATGAAGCATAAAGCGTCGCCTGGTCCCTGAGCAGCCCGGGCTCGGCCAGGGGTAGTGGAGCTGTCTCGTAGCAGGCCCTCTGTCCAAGCAGGGCGGGCACCACTACAGGCCAGGGCTGGGAATAAATCTCAGGAACCCGTGTGGGGGTCAGGGGCTCCCTCAGGACCCACCCTGTAACACGGCAGATGCCGAGCTGTCGGGAAGAGGGGACAAAGCAAGCCAAGGCGGGGCCGCATGCCAGGGCCCCTGATAGCCACGGGGCCACCTGCTGGGGCACAGGCCTGGGCTGCAGGGAGCCTGGGCTCCTTGGACACGAGGGCCCTAGTCCTTCTCACCTGGGCGAGGGGAGCAGGTCACGTGCTCACCGCTGCGCCCCTCCCTGCGGACCAGGCCGCTGCTCTGGGGCGGGTGTTGTCAGCCCTCCTGTGCACGGAGCCGGCCGGCACCCCGTCCCCCTCCGTTTGTTCACCCTGCGTCGGGTCTCGGGGTGCATGGGTTTGCTCCAGAAGCGCTCCCAGCGCTGGGTCGGTGCTCTGCAGCCGCCGGCCCGCTCGCTGGATGCCTGGGGCTTCCCCGACGGCTCTGTGGGGCGCCCCAGCTGCTGGCCACGTCCAGTCAGGCTGCCTTGTGCACACCTGGCCGCCGCGTCTGGACTCTTGGCCACATCCGTGCGCATACTGTGATTCTTGTGATTCATCGGCGCGTCTGCCACGGCCCACGGGCTTGCCCGCGTCTCCGTGCGAGGTCTTCAGACTCGCGGCCTCGTCCTTGGAACAGGCTCCTTCATAGCCTTTGCTCCTTTTCTCACACCTTTGGGTGGGATTTCTATCTTTTCCCTGCTAAATTGCCCAATTCCTTTTGTAGCCTTGATCATGGTCTCTATGGATTTGCTCAGCGAGCTCAGGGTCTGTCCGGTCTGAATCCCCGACTTGGACGGAACCAGACGTGCCCACTGGCGGCCTGGGGGCCGGCATGCCCGTGGTGTTGGGTCGGGTCTCCCTCCCTGACCCCGGGCCGCCAGGCAGCAGCGCGTTCTCCAGCCTCTCCTGCCCCTGCTGTGGGGGGATCCAGCCCTGTTTTGCTCCATGTCGTGACCCTGTCTCCCTGCCTCCCCCACGCCCCCCGCTGGCTTGTCCATCCCTGGGCCCTGCCGCTCCCTCCAGTCCGTGTCTCACTTTGCCCGAACCAGCTGGTTTGTAAAACTGTCCCTTTGCTCTGAGCCCACAGCCCGGAGGAGCTGGTCCCTCCATTCTGTTTGTGACATCTACTTAGTTATTCACGCCCTTTCCTCTCACAAATTTTAGGGTAAATGCGTCTGGTTCTCGAAAACCCTCCCGCTGTCATTTGGAGCAGGACTGCGCAGGCTTTGCAGGTGCGCGGAGGGACGGGCTGTGGGTGAAGCTCAGTCCCAGCCAGGAGCTGGGCGGCCTCTCCGCGCCTCCGCCGGCGCCCGCGGCCTGCCTCAGGCCGGCGGTCCTCCCCACAGATGCCGTGTATTCAGTCAGCTCCCAGACACGCTGTCACTCCTCGATACTGTGAGCCCGCCTTTTTTTGCTGTCTTGCTGGTTGGCTAATGCTGGTATATACCGTGCGGTGGGTGGTTTTCATCCCTAAAAATGGGGTGCGGGGTGCCGGGGTGGCTCCGCGGGCTGCGTGACTGACCTCCGGCCTTGACCTAAGGGTTCTGCGTTCAGGCCCAACTTTGGGCTCCACACTGGGCAAGGAGCCTACCTAAAAAAAATTTTTATGTTATGTAAAATTCACCTCTTTTTTTTTTTTTCTAAAGTAAGCTTGACACCCAACACGGGTCTTGAACTCACAACCCCAGTATCAAGAGTCAGATGCTCTACCGACTGAGCCAGCCAGGCACCCCTAAAATTCACTGCTTGGAAGTGTGTGTTCCAGCGGCACTGAGCATGTTTCCATGATGCGGAGCCGTGGCCACGTCTGCCTGGTTCCAGAGAGACTCTCGGCTACTGCACCACCGATCTGCTCAGTCCCTGGATGTGCCTGTCCTGGCCATTTCGTAGTAAAAGAATCATGCAACATGTGACGCTCTGTGCCTGGCTTCTTTACTATTCTTTATTGAGATGTTGATCTTTTTATTGTGATGAAATATACTTCACATAAAATTTACCATTTTAACCCTTTCTGGGTACACAGCTCGGGGGCATGGACGCACTCACAGTGTGGGACCACCCTCCCCACTGCCCATCTCCAGAACTTTCCATGTCCCCAAGCCGACACTCTGTCCCAGGAGACACGCTCCCCACCCAGCCCCTGGTGCCCCCATCCACGGCCTGCATGAACTCAGTCACTCCAGTTTCCTGGCGAAGTGAAGCCGTACAGTGTCTGTCCTTCTGTGACCGGCTGATTGCGCTCAGCACAACGTCCTTGGGAGAACGGCGTCTGTAGGTCAGTCTCTTACTGGGCTCTTATTCGAATAGTTTATCCATCAGTTCTGTTGGTTCTTCCAGATGGATGGTCACGTCTTCTGCAAATAACATCCATCATTATCTCTTCTCTTATACCTGGGTGCTAGGCCTCTCGCCGATTTTCCTTCCTCGGCCTGTTGAGCAGGTCTCCAGAACCATATGGAGCTGGGGCCGTGCCGTGGGGCACCCTGCCCTGACCCAGGTCTAAAGAGAATGGGTGGGAAGCCTGCCGGGGGCCCGTGACGCCTGGGCTGAGGTTTCAGGGTGTGGGTCTCCTCGTGTTCCTGAGCTTCCTGAGCGAAGGAGCACTTCGCTAAGAGGAATCTTTAAAATCACAATTAGATTAGGGGCGCCTGGGTGGCTCAGTGGGTGAAGCCTCTGACTTCGGTGCAGGTCATGATCTCAGGGTTCTGGGATGGAGCCCTGCATCGGGCTCTCTGCTCAGCGGGGAGCCTGCTTCCCCTTCCCCACCCCACCTGTCTCTCTGCCTACCTGTGATCTCTGTCTGTCAAAGAAATAAATAAAATCTTAAAAAAAAAATCACAGTTGGGTCGGTTCTAAGATTTATTAAAAACCTTTCCTGCATCCGTTGAGGTGTTCACACCTTGTGTGATCTAGCAAACCATGCTTGCATTTGGTGAGGAAACTTTCGGTCATCCTGTGTTATTTTCAATGCACCACCCCATGGGCGCAGTTACAGAGAAGATCCCCATGTTGAGAGCCCGACCCCCCATCCCCACGCCCGCAGGCCCTGGAATCAGGGCAGGCTCCTGACAGGAGACACGGAGCACCAGGCTTCCAGACACCTCGGGGTCTCCCAGCAGGCTCCCTGCTGCCTGTGTCCCCCGTGCTGGGTGCCGGGGAGTGAGCAGAGTGGAAGGTCCCTCCTCTCCCATCCTGGGGACATCAGGAGGCCCCCTGGCACTGGGGGCCCATCCGAGGCGTCCAGGGCGGATGGCCACCTCAGGCGCCGTGTTAGGGTGTTGCAAGATGTGGATTCTAACGACAGCTGGCTCTTGCTGTAGGTCTCAGAGAGTCCAGCAAAGGAACAGAGACAACATTTCAGAAAACAGATGGTCACATGAGGGAACGTATCTCACCCTTTCCAAGGGAAGACACAACAGAAAGAGCTTTGTGTCCAATGCACAAGCCATTTAAGGTACCGAAAGGTCGGACTCCTCGGGCTCTCAGGATAAGTCCTTTTTACGAGGGAAGTGCTTGCGGGGGGCTGCACTTGGGATAATAACCAGCCCCGAGAGTTGCAGAAACATGGGACCATTAAGCACCCCTGAGCCAAGTTTGTTCAAATACGAAAACCGCGCCAGGCGCCAGGGCAGCCTGAGGGACCAGAGAAAAGCATGAGGCAGACGGGGCGGAGCCTGTGGTGTGCGCTCACCCTCCCAAACCCGGGAGCCCCATGCCTGCGTCTGTGGGAAGCCCCGCAGTGCTGCAGCAGGGACACCTCCCAGGCGACAGAGGAGGGGAGGGGGACACTCCAGCCACCACCTGGACGGTGCCCGCGAGCTCTGCCCGGGAGCAGGTGGGGCCTAGGCCCTGAGGCCGTGTCAGTAAGGGACACGAACCAGGTCTTGGGAGACTGGGGGTTTTAGTCACGGGGCAACCTGTGCTGGGAGGGAGGGGTGAGGGTCTCGGGGAGGGTTCCCAGCAAGGGAAATGGCCTGGGAGGGAACGTGGACAGAGTGGACGGGGTGAGGGAAGAGTGCAGGCAGGTGCAACCCAGGGGCACAGGTGCAGCTTTGGGGAGGGTTATGGCCAGGGAAGGCAAGTGTGACCAAGGGGCAGGCACAGCTCGGGGGAAACAGCTGGGTATGTCCGCGGCACAGGTGTTGCCAGGGTGGGCCCTAGCTGACTCGCTAGGGTTAGTGGTTGGGTCTGTGGGGAAACCATGAATGTACAGGGTTGGCAAGGGACGAGATGTCCCCAGCCCTGGCAGGAGTGACGAGTGTGGACAGCAAACAGGCCAGGGGCAACCATGCTTTCCTGGGAGCAGGTCTGACAGTGAAGGTGACCAGCAGGCCCAGTCAAGAGGGTCAGAGAAGTCATGCTGGAACCCCGCATGTCCCCAGACAGCCGAGAGGCCCAAGAGGTTGTGTGTGCCTTAAGCACCAAAGCGGGGGCCACTGGGCCTGCCCCGAGGCCTGGGAACAGGATCAGGCGTCGGAGCCAGCCCTGACAGGAGTCTCCACCTTGTGGCCCACACCAGCTTTCTGTCCTGCACCTCTGGGACCATCCCCTCTGCTACACAGACCTGTCGAATGTCCAGAGCAGGGCAGGGCAGCTGTGAGGGTGGGTGATGTTCAGGGACACCTGGGGGCTAGACCTGCCAACATCCACCAGCACATATGTGGTGGGGACGCGGCCCGGAGAGCGTTCTGCCTGTGTGTGTACGTGTGTGCCTGGGCGTGTGTCCCACACACATACGTTGTCAGGGCGGGGGTGGAGGACCAGGTCCAACCCTTGGCTGGGAAGTCTGCCCAGGTCCAAGGCAGTTTGGAGTCTGGGGAGCCTGGGCTTGGACACAGGGTCAGAACTGTGAGAACCCACAGGCTGGGGGCCGCTGCAGGGCCCAGAGCAGCCAGCCGGAGCCTGGGGGCCTGGGCGGAGGAGCTCCTGACTCTGGTGCTGGAGAAGACCTTCCCCGCTGAGCTTGGGTGTGCCAGGTTTCTGCACCCTCAAAAGGCCAAAGGCTCACAGCGGATGGCCATCTGCGCTCCCGGGGCAGGAGGGACGTCTGTGATGCTCTGGGAGCCAAGGAAGGAGCCTTTCCCTCTGGACGAAGTGTGGCTTCGGGGAGCCAGGGTGCTCGAACGGCCCTCATCTGGCCAGACTCCACTGAAGAAATAAGAAGGCGCCTGAGGCCCATGGCCCACGCGGGAGACTCAGGTGAGTGCAACGCTTGCTGCCCTCGGGCCCTGGGGGCAACTCCTGGAGGCCTCAGCAGCAGGGTGGTTGGCGTGGGAGCCCGGAAGGGAACAAGCTGCTTCCAGCCATTAGCCGCCTCCAGAGCCAGACAGACGGCACGACAGGAGAGGTTCACCGTGAGCCTCCTCGGAGCCCGCGCAGCCCGGGCCCCTGACCGTGGCCGGCCCTGCAGGAGAGGACTGGCAGGTCCCCAGGCAGGCAGCACCAGCTCCTGCAAGTGGCTGGCGAGTCCCACGGTTACCAAAGGGGCCCCGGGGGCGTGAGCCAGGCGGCAGGGGCGATCGTGGGCCACCCACGGGTCTCCCACTCGCAGGCGGACCTGGAGGCCTCAGCACGGGCGCATGTGCGGGGACGCCCGTCGCCCCACGCCAGCCCACAGCAGCTCTCCCCTGATGACGAGGTCGCTGCTCAGGAAAACACACAGATCTGTCGAAGGAGGCCGCCGCCAGCACGGGTCCACGTCTAACAGGTACCCTCACTGGCATTTGGGGGCATTTCCTTATAATCATTTTTCCCCCCCTTAAAATCTTTTTTACACAGTGATGCAAATACACGGCTAAAAACCAGTTTTGCTTTTCCCGTTCAAGGTCGCGCTGTCTTCTCTCCCCTTCCGTTATTGTGCGCTCACCGGATACGGCTTCGTGGCCGAAGGTCATGACATTACCTGCCCTCGATGGGTTCGTGCACGATGGTTTCTGCGGGGTCAGGCGGGCACCTCATCTCTCGTTCCTGCTGATGACTCTCAGGAGCCATCCAGACGGCCCGTGCCCAGGGTGGCCAGCGTGCTGGTGTGCAGAGGAGACATGGGGACGCTGAGTCGCTCACCCCGGGTCTGGCCAGGAGCAGGGACAGAGAGCCCAGCCCCACGATCTGCAGGTCAGCCACGTCCTGGGATCCCCACCCAGGGGCAGGCCCCACACCTCCCTTGGCGCTGCTCCGTGGGGATGCTGGGACCACCCCGCAGGCCAACACTCAGGGGCGGCTGAGGGCCCTTGCTCTTAGCCAGACTCGTGCACCCCCCCTTGGCCCTCTGTCTGCCTCCCTGGCGAGAGGTAGTGCCGAACCCTTCTCACTAACCAGACAGCTGTAAGGGTGCCTTGGGAGGTAAGGAATGCTCCGGGCTCTGCAGTGGGCTTTTGCTCATTTAAAGGTGGCTGTGTGCCTCATGTTTGCACCAGGGAACTCGGGGGCTGTCAGCAGGGGCGTGGCCTCAGCTGGGACGGGGCTTCTCAGTCCTTGGATGGCCCAGCTGCCCTGAAGAATGCAAGTCAGGCTCCTAAGTGCCGCCTCCTGTGCGCCCAGACAGCAGAGGAGAACGAGCCCCTGGAGGTCCCCAGGGGTCAGGGAGGGCACAGGGGCTGTCCTGCATCCTCATGGCTGGGTTCCTAGAGGACACGCCTCAGCCACAACAGCCCCTCCCAAGAGGAGCAAGGCCTGGGGGGGGGGTGCAGCGGGGGAGGTCGGCACCATCCCCAGGGGCTCCGACCAGGCCAGCCGACCAGCCCCTTCACGCCATCCCTGAGCTCTGGGGAGCGGGCGGCCGTGCCTTCACCGAGTGCAGGCCCCAGGCGACTCTGCGGACCACAAACCCCACGCCGTGAAGGCGTCCGGGGCTCTGGGTCCCCTCAGTCCCCTTTGCCTCCAGTGTCACCTCATCGGCACATGGAGACTCAGCACCAGGACACGTCCCGGGCCCTACAGGCCGCCGGCCAGCTTCCATGACGCCCCCGCGCGTCCCGCACAGGAGGAAGGTGTCCAAGCGCTCCTCGCCGTGGCCTCCTGCCGGGAGGACAGCCTTAACCGCACACTCTGCGAAGCCCCGAATCCCCCAGACACAGCCCAGCTGCTCTCCAGGGGCCTGTGGCTCCCCACCCCTCCTCTGTCCCTTGCTGACCACCTTTCTCTCTCGCACCTGCACTGTGGCTCCAAGAAGCTTCTCTGGCCTCTGTCCTGCTGAGCCCTTAACAGCCAAACAAATATTTGCGCAGGGTGGCGCTCAGGGTTATGTATTAAATGGGCCTAAAGTCAGAAGATCCGGTGGTGGCCCTATAAGGGCCTGGGTGGCCAGGGGAGCACAGGGATGACAGGCCCGTGGTCGTGCCGCATCCTGGGCCTCCCTACCCAGACGGGAAGGCAGAGCTCCCTGGTGGGCCGCCCCCGTGTCAGGCAAAGGCCAGCAAAGGGCTGGGCAGAACGAGGCGGTAGGAGCCCCGGGGAATGCGAGGTGCATGGAAGGTCCTTAGCAGAGATCGGCCAGAATGTGGCAGCGTCCTGGAGGCAAGCAGCGTGCAGGACGAGGAGCTCCCATGGCGTTTCCCACAGAGGCTGTATCAGTTATCTACTGCTCCAGGGCCAGAGACCCCACTTCTGTGGGTGGGAACGCCAGGCATTTGTCCTCTCTTTCGGTGGCCCAGGGACCCAGAGCCGCTGACAGAGCAGAAGGTTGTCCTTGCCGTACAGGGCACCAGCCCAGAGCTTGGCTGGAGGCCCCCACGGGGCTGCCCACGAGGGCTGGTGTCCCCCAGGGAGGGCAGCCCTGGATGGAGCCCTGTGACCAGGTGTGGCCTTTTCAGAACCAGTCTGGAAAGTGTGGCTCTCTGAGTTCTGTGGCATTGTGTGTGCCAGGACGTGAGTCCAGGGACAGGGAGGGATGGGTGCCCAGGGGACAAGTACTTCACAGTGGGGTGCCTGGGGCTCTCGGAGTTGGCCGGCCACAGGGGCTTCGATTTCGACCAGCCACTAGTCAGGGTCGCTGCCCGATTGGTTTTGTTTGGTTTCGCTTTTTCCCTGGAAGCTTTCAGCCCATTTATGGGTTTGCTTGTTCGTGTGGACAGGTGGACTGTGGCTGGTTGCTGAAGAGCAGAACGTGGGAAGAGTCTGGAGAAGACGCACATTTAATTCATACAAATGCTTGGGTGCACATGACCTTCATGGGGACAGGCCTTCTCTCCAGAGACCCCAGAACGAACCTGCCTGCTGGGGTCCCTGGTCCCCGAGGTCCAACAGCGTCTTGTTCTATGGAAATGTTGCCACGTGCTGTCCTTAGCCGGCCTTTTCAAGCAGCAAACCTAATTTTCATAAGAACAGCTCCGGGTCTGTGGTCAGTCACTCAGGTTGCTCTGCAGCACCCTGGACTTGGCCGTGAGTCTCCAACACAAGTCAGCATCTGCTCTGACTTTGTGTCAACTTGGCTGTGCCATGAGGGGCCTCAGACACGTGGTCAAACATTGTTCCCGGTGTTTCTGCGAGGGTGATTCTGGATGAGACGAGCCAAATGAGTGAAGTGGGGTAAAGCAGGTGGTCTTCCCGGCGACGGTGGCCTCCGCCGGTCTCCTGCCTCTGCACTCGGCCTGGAGCGACACTGCAGCTTTCTGGGTCTCCGCCCCGCCACGTGCAGATCTCAGGGCGTCTCGGCCTCCACCATCTGGTGAGCAAATTCTTTACGACATTTTTATGTGTACGACCTACCAGTTCTGTTCCTCTGGAGGCCCCCGACCAATAGTTTCTCAGTGCCCGGGGGACTCTGGGTCGCATCTAGCTCATCTGACGAGCAGAGGGGAGGCCAGGTGGGCTTTCCCACCATAGGAGTGCAGGGATTCTCTCCCGCTCATGCCGGCCCCCTGGGTCACAGGCGTGTGGGCTGCTGTACACTTGTGCATCAGCTTCACAGACAGGCCCGGAAGCCGATGAGGGACCCTCTGCGGGGTGAGGGGAACCTTGTGACTCAGAAGAGTGGGGTCCCGAGGTCATGAGAAGACCCTCGGCAGGCTTTCCAGAGCAGAAAGACAGCCGCCCTGGAGAAGGAGCTGCCTTTGTTGATAATACAGGAATGAGCATGGGGGGAGGTGTGATGGACCCGAGCTTGCCAGGTCTCCTCGGAGGTGCCAGTGAGGGTTTTGGGAGTGGGCGGGGGACCCATGATTTGGTATTTCCGGGCCTGGGACCGAGGCGTGTGGAGGCTGCAGGCGGGGTCCCTTCCTCTCCGCCAGGGGAGGGGCTGCTTCAGCACCAAGGTCAGGAGCATTCTGACATCCTTCCGAGGGGAGGGACCTACGTTCAGGCCCTGAGAACCCACATTTTGGCACCTCACTGAGAACGGGGCCCAGGTTCTGGGCTGCAGGTCAGAATGGCCCGGGGCCGTGGTTCTGGCTGGCTGCCCCCCGGACAGGGACGCCACCTGCAGGCCGGCTTGAGAATGTGCCAGCCGCCGAGGAGGGGGCGATCAGGTCCCGCTAGGCCATCCCATGGCCCAAGTGTGAAGCTGGCCAGCCCACAGGGAGGTAGGGGGTCCCAATCCAGCCCCGCAGCAGGTGACCGGGCAGGGCCTCGCAGACCGAGAGTTGAGGTCACCGGGGCAGTCTCCTGCAATGTGCCCAGGCCCCAGCTGGGGGGTGGCCTAGCCCTGAAGGAAGGGTGACCTTGGTCATAGTCCATCGTGGAGGTGGGACATGTGCTACAGAGGTTTGCTAATAACAAACAGGATTACTTGCTTCCCTGCAAGGCTGGTTTCTTGGAGTTCATAGAACATTCCAGCAAGGCTGAAACGCTCTTTGACTTTCAGCAGCAAGCAGGGAGCGTTTGGGGCCCACAGGCTCACCCCGGCAGGCTGTGCCCATGAAGCAGCGCTCTCCAGGCCGCAGCCCCACCTAGGCCTGTGGCTGACTCAAGGCCATTTTTTGTACTTTGTCAGGTGACAGGTGTTCGCTCTGTGTCCTTGTAGTCCCTGGCTCCCCGGGGTGCTGTGTGCTGGCTTCCCGCGGCAGGTGCCAGGCCTGCTGGTGGTCACAGGGGAGCACACAGGGGTAAGCCTCCCCTTACACACCAGAAAAGCAAGGACAGGGTAGGGTAGCCTGGGGCAATCAGCTTGGCTTCTCCCGGGTCCCTGCACAGACGTCTGCCCCACCCCACAGCCTAGGGAAACGGGCCTGCAGGAGGAGGGCAGGGTGGGGGAGCTGCAAACAGGGCAATTAAGGCCTCCTTCTAATTGCAGGCAATTAATTAGTTGGTAATTGAGCCTCCCCCAGCTTCAGGCTGTTTGGGAAGAGCTAACGACCTTCACCTGCTCCCTGTGCTGTGCAGGCAGTCCGGCAGGTGGGGGTCCCGAGCCTGCCCCATCCCTGAGCAGCTGTGTGGCAGCTAGAGCGCCTTCCCCCTTCCCAGGACCCGCAGAGGACACTCTCAGGGAAGCTGAGGAGTGGGGGGTGGGGGGTGGGGCAGGCCGGCTCCCACCTGCCAGGGGCAGGAGCCTTCCGGAGGCATCAGAAGGGCCTTGGGTGGGGAGCTGGCTGCTGTGCTCGGGCCCCTCTGAGACAATCCCGGCCCGAGAGAGTGTGCAGGGCTGGGGCTGTCGGCAGCTCACCGAGGGTCTCCCCTCTTTCAGAAGCTCCAGGCCCCCTTTGTCTGAACAGCCCCGTTACAGGAAAAAGCTGAGCCTACGCGATGTCCCTTGGTGTCAGGGGACAGGACAAAAAGCAAAGACCCGAAGGGTAGATATGGAGTCCCGTGCCGGCCACGCAGGTTCCCCTAACGGCCCCATCTTCCTGAAGCCCTGCTGCTGCGTGCTGTGGAGACCCTGCCCCGTCCCTGGAGGTGGCTCCAGGACACAGCTTAGAGCCAACACCGGCAGGGTGGGCGTGACTAGCCCACTAAGGACTCCACGGGGACTTGCAAGGTTTGCTGCGGGGGTGGGGGGTGTCCATTCGCCTCGGCACTGCCCAAGGCCAGCCTCCGGGTACGTTCCCTTGTTCATTAAACCTGCCGCCCACCGGCCTGGAGCCCCTTTCTTCTGCCTCTCCTGCCCTCCACATTTGGGGCGGTTTCAGATTTCAGCAGGGAGGCCAACCGCCACCACTGGGGAGGGACACAGGCACTTGTTTATTCTGCCGTTTTATCCCTCGAGTGGTCCCTGGGACCACCCTGCCATCAGGACATGGGCTGCTCCACCCCACAGAGACCCGTCTCGCTGCCCCTTCTCGCCCCCCATCCCTCACCTCTGCGAACCACTCGGCGGTTCTCCACCTCCATAATTCTGTCATTTGAAGATTATTAGGTAAGTGGAATCACAGCATATTGGACTGGGTTTTCGAGATTGGATTTTTCCCCCAGCAAATGCCCGTGAGACCCACCCAAGCTGTCTTCAACTTAATATACGTTATTCCAAAGTGTCTCTTAACGTTTCCAATACTACCTAAGTCTAGTCGGGTTTCACTTTGTGACACCAAATGTAAGACGTTTCCTCTTGGGAACGGTGATTCAGTGGCCAAGCTGGCCCTCTCACTGGCTGAGTTCTCTTCTGTATCACAAACGTAAGCGGGCCCTGATGCCATTTCAGTGCCACAACAGTCGTGCGGGCTTGCGGAGTCTCCTAGCCTTCCCCAGACCGAATCCGCAATCTCTGTAGAGTGGAAAGGTGTCCATGCAGGGACGTAGCCCGCCCAGCAGGCCAAGGCGGTGCCCCTGCCCCCGGAGAGCTCTGCACCGGAGAGCTCTGCGGGGTGCTGGCGGGATCCCCTTCCTGACCACGGCTGGTTTCTGTGGGCACCAGCCCACGCCCCACATTGCGTTGCTCCCTGTGCCCTGCGGGGAGTGCCCCCCACATGACTGCTGATGGGAGTTTGCATTTTTGTGGCCCTTAAGATAGTCAGGTAAATATATTTTTTATTTTTATTTTTTTAAAAAAGATTTTATTTATTTATTTGACAACAATCCCAGAGAGAGAGGAGGAAGCAGGCTCCCTGCTGAGCAGAGAGTCCAACGTGGGGCTCTATCCCAGGACCTATTTTTTATTTTAGTCTAGAGACTTTGGGCTCAAGAGGTGTCCTTAACGTGGTATAGTTAACCTCATGAAATCCTGTATTCTTTCATCTTCTCGGCACCCTCTGGCTCACTGGGTCACTTATACTGTTTCAAGAACATCTCTCTCAGCCTTTTCTGGACCACAGGAGGCCACTGACCATCAGAGCCTTTACCTGATGCAGACTTTGCCTTAGTGGCTGCTGGGCGCCCTCGCTGACAATAGCCTCACAGGTCTTGCCAGGCTCCCCCACCTGCCTTACACACTGGAAGGGGCTGGGGGGCCAGGTGTGCCCTGCCAGGCAGTTGCTTGGCAATGGGGACCAGCCTGGGGCACCGCAGCCCTGACACTGGGGAGAAGACCTCCCTGAATGAGGGAGGAGGCAGGCGACACTTGTACCGCAAGGGCTAGGCCATGACAGGACACGTGGGGGACAAGAGACCGTCAGCTAGGACTACAGCCAGAGGGCAAGGGGTGAGGGCAGACGTAAGCTGACCCCTCCTGGAGGTGAGGCTTCCAAGGGATGCCCAGGAAGGCCGGGGAGGAGGCTCGATTGGGAAGTGGGCTCTGAATTTAGGAGATGAACTGAGTGGGTGGTGGCAGAGAAGCACTCAGCCCTGAGCTCTGTTCTGCCACTCTTGGGAGCATGTGAGCCAAGGGAGCACCTGTGGGGACCAGCAGCAATGGGGGTGGAGGTGACTGGGTGATGGGGGCTCCTGCAGGTCAGGACCCAGCTGGCTGGCTGGGAGTCAGCCTGGCTTATAGCACAGCCCCCGGCCTCCAGATCCTGCCCTCCAAGCCCTAAGCCTTAGGTGGACCCTGGGTACGGCTCCTGCATGGGACTCCTCCCTGACACTGGCAGCAGCTTCCTGGAGGTGTGAGCCTAAAAGGGTTTAGGCCCTTTCTGGGCCTGATCTTGCCCCCCAAGCCTGGAAGGTGGAAGGCCACCCCAGGCTTAGCAGGAACAGCCTGCAGTCCCTTTCCCAGGGCAGCCTCCCTGGCCAGCTCCGTCAGCCCCACGGGCTCTCGCAGCAAGCCCGTGTCCCCCAGTCTCCCTGAACACTTGCCTGCCCAGCTGACAGCCAGGCCCGTGACACACCAACTGCTGCCAGAGAGGCCCCCGAGGGACACCCTGGGCAGCAGTGCCACCTCCATGAAAGCAGCTCAGTGAGTGCTGTCCTCCAAGAAACAAACAAGACGGTGACTCTCCCTCCGGTTCCCGACACTCTTCTTGGCAACACCCTCATGCTGCAAGGCTGGCAGTCTATTTCCACTGGAGACTCTGGACGCTCAGACTCGGGAGGGATGTCCTCCGGTGCCTGCCGGAGGGACGAGAACCCCCAGGACTCAGGCACAAAGGCCAGCTGGGAGGGAGGCCACGGGGACATCCCAGAGTTCAGGGGCCCCCAGGCCCCAGCACACTTGCAACCCCTAACCCTGACTCACACTCACCTCACTCAGATGCCCCCAAGGAGGCTGACAAGCTCCAAACCCTTTTACTAACACCCAAGAGAGTCTAATAAATGAGAAACTGACGGCCGCTCAGGACCGTTCTCTGCGTCAGGGGCAGCTCAGACCACGCCTGTGGGAATCCCACCAGCCTCAGAGTCGTCCTGCCGGGCCACCGCGGCCTAGAAGGGTTACAGGTCAGTCACCCGCAGGGACCCCATGCACTTCGGAAGTAACTGTGGGGAGCATTCCCAGTCCCCTCCCCATCCGTGAGGCCTCCCGGCTGCAGGGGTTGTTTAGTGGGAAGAGTAACCCGTTGGACCGGCCCCACCAGCTCAGAGAAACCCCAGGTCACACTTGCCTTTTTCCCATCTCTCCCGGTCAACCCAGAAGAGCCGAGGGCGGGAGAGAGCCTTAATCTGCGCCTGCGCCGGGCTCCGGGTGCCCTTCCTGGTTCGGGCCAAGGTCACGGACCCTCTGTTCAGCTGCAGGCCCTCGAGGAGCACCAGCGCCAGCCCGATGGCACAGAAGGCAGCCCCCCTCTTTACTCAGGATGACACCCCGTTGCGGCACAGCCCGCGTCCTCGCCCGCCCCACCGCCGGGAGGGCAGAGCCCCGAGGACACGCGAAGGGGAGAGCTCACTCAGCCTCACTGCCCGTCCTCCGGGGGCTCCCCGGCACACCGCCTTCCCCTGCCCCGCGCCCCCCACGCTGCGTGCGCAGGGGGTGCCGAGAGGCCCGCCCTGCTGTGGGCCAGGCCCCGCGATACCCTACTTCGTGCTGACCGCGCCGGGTCGGGAGGGCGGCCCGGGGTCTCCGCCGCGGCCGAGCCGGTCCGCAGGGGAGCGACAGAGGTTCCCTCCCCGGGCTCCGCACCGAGAACGGCACCAACAGGAACCTTTCGGAGGCCGGGTCCCTCGGCGGCTCCTCGCCGGGACCCAGCGCCGGCCTCTTGCCGCCAGCCCGGACACAGGGCTCCGAGAGGCCGCGGCGGGGACGCCCCGGGCCTGAGGCGGGAAGCGCAGATTCCGCCCCCCGCTCCTCGGGGCACACGTTCTCGCCTCCCGCAGGAGCTTTTGCTTTGCCGTGGCCGGGCCTTGTCCGGTCACCTAAGCTAGTCGCGGGCGGGAGGTCACACGGGCGCTCGCCGCCGCCCCGCACGGATCCCGGCTGGCGCGGCGCAGAGGCAGCACCGCAGCGGCTGCGCAGCCACGCGCTGGTTCGCGTCCTCGCGTCTCCTAGCAACGCCAAAGATGGCGGGCGCGCATGGACTCCTGGGGAGTGTAGTTCTTCTCCTTCCCGGCTCGGTCTGGGGCCCGGCCATTAGGACC